>NW_028187389.1:20000-255000 GCF_964204655.1 Triturus cristatus
GAGAGAGAGAGAGAGACAGAGAGACAGAGAGAGACTAAGAGAGAGAGAGATAGAGAGGCTGGGAGAGAGAGAGAGAGACTGAGAGAGAGAGTGAGAGAGAGAGAGACAGAGAGAGAGAATGAGACTGAGAGACAGAGAGAGAGAAAGACTGAGAGAGAGAGACTGAGAGAGAGAGAGAGAGAGACAGTGTTAGACCTGGCACCTTGGCGTGAGTCTCCCTTCCACATTTTTTCGTTGTGCCTCATATGTTTTTGCTGGTGTTAGCTGCTCAGGGCACTGTGCCACTGCCGACCAGTGCCACAGTGCAAGTGCTCCCTATTTAAAATGTTATGTTGTTTGGATTCCATGATTGGCTTATTTGGTTTACTGTCAGACCCCAGTAAAGTGCACCAGGAGTGCCCAGGGCTTGTAAATACAAATGCTGCTGGTGGGCTTGCAGCACTGGTTGTGCCACCCACAGAAGCGGCCTAGTGAAATGTGTCTAGGGTCTGCCACTGCAGAACCTGCGTGCAGTCTGGTACTGTCATGCTGACTGGGTAAGTGCACCCACTTCCCAGTCCCTAAACCTTCCCTTAACTTCATATTAGTCACCCCTATGGTAGGCCCAAGGGCAGGGTGCATTGTAAGCATAAGGTAGGACAAGCCCTGATGTGTGTGGCATGTCCTAATAGTGAATTACTGCCATTTTCGTTTTTCACTATTGTAAGGCTACTTGTTCTCCATAGGCCAGAATGGGCTGTCAGAATTGTTACATTCTATGATCCTAACAGACCCAGGGAACATGGTAGAAATTCGAGTTTAGTATGCCTGAACTCAGAATAATAAAATACATATTTTAGTAAAGTTTATTTTAATATTCTGTGTTTGCAAATACCACTTTTAGAAAGTTGGTATTTGCTTGCCTGACCATTTCAGCCCGCCTCTGCTATGATGTGTATCTGCCTGTCTGGTTGTGTGAGTGACAGGGCTGGGGAAACCCAGAGGGGCAGGGCTAGGTAGCCTGGTGGTGAATAGGAAGATTGGCAGTCAGATGGGTGGGAGGAGTACACCTGGGCTCTGAATAGGGATGTGCTCTGCTACCACAATGCTGGCGCCGCCTCCTGCGGAGCGGCTGATGTCTCTGCCCTGCACCCTGAATAGAAAGGCCGAGTCATGTCACAGAGTGCTCAAGAACTGGTTTGGACTGGGCAAAGGCCCCTCTACCCCAGAGGAACAAAGAAATTAGGGGTATAAGTATTGGGACCCTGCTCCCAAGAAATTAGATCAGATCCTGCTGAACCAAGAAGAACCTCTGCCAGAAGAGAAGGAACTGGGAAAGCTGTAGGAGGAGTAACTGTCCCTGACCTGGGGGATTGGCCTGCAGTGGTTGCCTTGCTGCTGAAGGAGAGGAGAAAAGACTACAAAGACTTTTATTTCAACTTGTGCTTAAAGATCTCCAAGGGCTTGAACTGAGCTTGCCCCCTGAACGAAGTCCCAGGACCAGTGGACTTCATCCCCAGCTCCCCAAAGTCTTTTGGAAGTGCCTGCTGCTGTTGTTGGGCCTTCTGAGGGACTGCGTGTCGCAAGGAGCTGGAAGCGCGACACAAGGGAGAGAAGCGTATCGCCGTCGGAGCTGTTGCCGTCGCATCTCGCAGAGAGTGTCGCCGCTGCAGCATCGCATCGAGCGTAAGCGTCTCGCATCGTCCGGAAGTGTCTCGCATCCACGGAGAAGCGTGCCGCCGTCGGAGTCGCGGTTGCCGCACCTCGCAGAAGGGGTGTCGCCGCTGCAGCATCGCATCGAGCGGAAGAGTCTCGCAACCTCGGAGAAGCGTCACGCATCTGGAAGATCCCGTCTTTATTTCTCTTGCACCAAGAACTTCAACGCATCTGCATCGCTGCAACACTTTCGTTGCCCTGCGTGTCGCATCTGAGGTACATTGACTTAAAGTGTCGCATTTAAGAACTTGAGAGAAACTAAGCAACCTTTTACCAACTTAGCAACCGTATTGTGTACTTTTAATCGTTTAATGGTCTTGTGATAATCCTATATAAAGAATCCTTATTTTTATTATACCTACCTGTGTGGTGTCCATTTGTAGTGTTGTCACTGGGTTACTGTATGTGTTCACAAATGCTTAACCTATAACGCTCTGAGATAAGCCTTGTCTGCTCGCGCCAAGCTACCTAGAGTGTGAGCAGGGGTTATTTTAGGAGTGTAACCCCTTACCCTGACTAGAGGAAAGGTTCCCTGCTTGTCACAAGTACCTACCTGTGCCAACCCGAGAACCCGGATTCTAACATTGGTGGTCAGCGGTGAGGATTCTGTATTTGCATTTGTGACTCATGTACAGTGATTGGTGAACACTACTTAGTGAGTGCAGACCTTAAACGCAACCAATACTTGTTGGTAGATTTCTTTTTTTTTGGACTGTCTATTTTTGAGCACTGCCAAGCTTAACCATGGTGGAGAAAGCATCATCCATAGTCTCTGTGGATACTGAATTTAAATGGGAAGAAGAGAAACTAGACAGCTACACATTATCACAGCTGAAATTCTTTTGCAAAAAGTTTAACGTTGCTACAACTGGATGTAAAAACAAAACGGGGTTCTACACGGCGTTGAGGGCCTGGGTAGAAGCAAGGAATGCCAGTGATGATGAGAATGCAGAGGAGCCAGTGGGTTCAAGAGGAAGGAGAAGCCCTTTCCCTGCAGGTAGCAGTGTCTCTGACAAAAGTTTATCTCCAGAGGAGTTGGCAGACAGGAAAGACACCAGAGCTCATGAAATAGAGATGGCCAAACTAAATGGGCAGTTAGCCATGGAACAAAAAAGAATGGAAATGGAAGAGAGAAAAATGCTAATGGAAGAGAAAAAAATCCAAATGGAGCATGACAGAATAATGAGGGAGCTGGATTTGAAAGCCCAGGGCTTGGGAAGCACTCCCTCTGGTGGCAGCACACCCCCAGTGCAGGTAGAGTCTAGAGTGTACATACCCAAAGATGTAGTGAAGGAATTTTTTAAAAATGATGACATAGGGCAGTGGTTTAAGGCCTATGAGGTAGCCATGTCTTCCCACCGGATCCCTGAGAAAGATTGGGGAGCGGGGTTGTGGGGACGGTTCCTTAGTGAGGGGCGGGATACACTGCTGGATTTGCCTTCAGATGATTATAATTCCTATCCCCATATGAAGGCTGCTTTGATGTCTAGGTATGGGTTGACCCCTGAGTTGTATAGACAAAGGTTCAGGGGTTGCACTAAGATTCCAAACAGTACGTATGTTGAGTATGTGACTTTTTTTTGCAGAGCACTGGATGGTTGGGTAAAGGGTAGCAAAGTTAATGATTTTCAAGGGCTTCTTGATTTAATGGCATGGGAGCACTTGTCTAGTAATTGTTTTCCTGAGCTACGCCAGCACCTGATTGATAGTAGGCTGACTAACCCTAGGAAGCTTGCTGAGGAGGCGGACCGCTGGGTCAGTACCAGGGTCCACAAGGGTCAAGTGGGAGATTCCGCCAAAGGTGGGCAGGGTCCCCAGCAGAAGAGTGGGGGGGACAAGGGTAAACAGAGGGAGTTCCAGAAAGGGCCCCAAAGTAATCCCCAAGGGAACCAAGGGAAAGGTTCTCAGCCTCCCCCACCCCAGAAGCAGACCGGGGCCCCGACGGGTACACCTGTTCAAAAGGGGCCCATCCGATGTTACAAGTGTGGTAACCTGGGGCATTTTGCCTCTGATGTGAAGTGTCCATTATTTGGTAAACCCGCACCCACTGGTGCTCCATCCCGGCAGGTGACTAGTGTAGCCCTGGGGGAGGAGGTGAATGTCCAAGGTGGGTGGGGTCCCTCAGAGATGTCCCTTGTCTCATTAGGAGACTGTGAAGTGGTCCCCCAAACCCAGCTGCCTGAGAACACTAAAAAATACAGGCAGTGGGTGACCATAAATGGCCATAGGGTTGAAGCTCTCAGAGATACAGGAGCCAGTGTGACGGCTGTCAAGCGCCACCTGGTGTCTCAAGAGCAGGTTGTCCCAGGAGCATTCGATCCGGTTGTTGCCGCCGACAACACCGAGAGTCACTGCCCAGTGGCTCAGGTTCCCTTTCAGTGTGGGGGGGTCTCTGGTACTCTTCAGGTAGCTGTGAGGCCCGCCATGCCTGTTGACTGTCTGTTAGGGAACGACTTGGAGAGCTCACCTTGGGCTAAGGTGGAGCGGAGTGCTCACCTGGAGATGTTGGGTATGCCGGATTGGGCGTGTGTCACCACACGGTCCATGGCAGCCAGTAGGGGTACTCAAGAGGTCCTGGAGCCTGAGAGGGAGGCCCAGGGACCGGCCTTAAAGAGAAGGAGCAGGGGGCGCGGGAAACCGGCTCCTGAAGTTCCCACGGTCCAGGAGGGAGCAGACCTTGAGGGGGATGCCCTGGAACCTACAGGGGAACAGATAGCTGAACTGGGGGACCTGCCTGAGCTGACCCATTGGCAGCAGGAAGGAGGACCCTCCAGGGAAGAATTCTGCAGGGAGCAGAAAGAATGCCCTTCTCTTGTGGGTATGCGGCAGCAGGCTGCAGACCAGGCCAACGGTGATCAGTCTGGAACACACTTCATTTACTGGGAGAACGACCTCCTGTATTCTGAGCCTAAGGTTGCTGAGCCTGGGTCAGCCCGTGTGCTGGTGGTACCCCAGCGCTTCAGAGCCTTCCTACTGGGGCTGGCTCACGATGTGCCATTAGCAGGACATTTGGGGCAGGACAAGACCTTTGAAAGGCTTGTCACCCACTTCTTTTGGCCCCAAATGCGCAGGAGTTCAGATACTCACTGCAGAACATGCCAAACTTGCCAGGCAAGTGGGAAGAGTGGAAGGAAGCAGAAGGCTCCACTCCAACCATTCCCTGTGGTCGGTACCCCATTCCAGCGAGTGGGGATTGACATCGTAGGGCCACTGGACCCTAGGACAGCGATGGGCAATAGGTTCATCCTGGTCCTTGTGGACCATGCCACCCGGTACCCGGAAGCCATACCTCTGAGGACAGTGACGGCCCCCGTGGTGGGACGTGCGCTGATGGGAATATTCTCCCGAGTGGGATTCCCTCTAGAGGTGGTGTCTGACCGAGGTACCAACTTCATATCTAAATATATGAAGTCCCTTTGGCAAGAGTGTGGTGTAACCTACAAGTTCACCACACCTTACCACCCCCAAGGAAACGGGTTGGTTGAGAGATTCAACCGAACCCTAAAGGGCATGATAATGGGTCTTGAGGAACCCATGAGGCGTAAGTGGGACGTCCTCTTACCATGCCTTCTCTTTGCTTACAGAGAGGTGCCACAGAAGTCTCTGGGGTTCAGTCCCTTTGAGCTGCTGTACGGCCACCCAGTGAGAGGACCTCTAAGTCTGGTAAAGGAAGGCTGGGAGCAATCTCCCAGGAAACCTCCCCAGAATGTATATAGTTACATGCTGGCCTTCAGAAACCAGACTAGGCGTTTCAGGGAACTTGCTGAGGCAAACCTGGAAGCCAGCCAGGAGGAGATGAAGCGGTGGTACGACCAGAATGCCACTCTGGTAGAGCTTCAGCCTGGACAGAAAGTATGGGTCTTGGTCCCCGTGGAGCCCTGTGCGCTCCAGGATAAGTGGACCGGTCCCTTTGAGGTTGTGGAGCGCAAGAGTCCTGTTACCTACTTGGTGGACCTGAAGTCTCCTAGGAACCCCTTAAGGGTCCCACATGTCAACCGCCTCAAGCCCCACTTGGAGAGGTCCCAAGTGGGCATGCTCTTAGCAACAGATGCTGGGATGGAGGAGGAGACCGAGCCTCTCCCTGACCTCCTGTCAGTCAAAGAGCAAGATGGGTCAGTGGATGGTGTCATCCTCTCTTCCACCCTGATCCCTGAGCAACAGAATGATTGTCGCCAGCTGCTGGGACAATTTTCTGACCTGTTTTCCCTGGTTCCCGGTGTCACTGAGTGGTGCGTCCATGATGTGGACACTGGGGATAGTACACCTGTGAGGCACAAGGCCTACAGGGTGACTGACAGGTTAAGGGCCTGCATCAAGGAGGAGGTCTCCAAGATGTTTGCCCTTGGGGTAATTGAGTCTTCAAGCAGTCCTTGGGCCAGCCCAGTGGTCTTGGTCCCAAAGGCTGCCGCGCCGGGAGCCACACTCGAACTCCGGTTCTGTGTGGACTACAGAGGACTCAATTCGGTCACTAGGACTGACGCACACCCCATCCCCAGAGCTGATGAGCTCATAGATCGGCTAGGGGCTGCCAACTACCTCAGTACGTTTGACTTAACGTCTGGGTATTGGCAGATCGCCTTAACCGAGGGGGCCAAAGAGAGGTCAGCATTTTCCACCCCTGATGGGCATTACCAGTTCCGGGTTAGGCCCTTTGGGATGAAAAATGCCCCTGCCACCTTCCAGAGGTTGGTCAACCGGGTGTTGGTTGGGCTGGATTCGTTCAGTGCAGCCTACCTGGATGACATCGCAGTGTTTAGCTCCACGTGGGAGGAACACCTGCACCACCTCTGGGAAGTGTTGATGGCGCTGCGGAGGGCAGGCCTCACGATCAAGGCGAGTAAGTGCCAGATCGGGCAGGGTTCGGTGGTGTACTTGGGACACCAAGTTGGGAGTGGCCAGGTGGTACCCCTTCAACCCAAGATAGAAACCATCCTGAATTGGGAGTCGCCCAAAACCCAGACAGAGGTGAGAGCCTTCCTAGGTCTCACCGGGTACTACAGGAGGTTTGTCAAGGGGTATGGCAACATCGTTGCCCCCTTGACAGCGCTGACTTCAAGGAAGCAGCCCAGGAAGGTGATCTGGACTGACACCGGTCAGAAATCTTTTGAGGCCCTGAAAGCTGCTATGTGCACGGCGCCCGTGCTCTTGGCTCCCAACTTCTCCAAAGAGTTTATCGTCCAGACAGACGCTTCAGAGCATGGTGTGGGGGCTGTTCTTTCACAGATTAATGAGGAGGGCCTAGATCAACCTGTAGCCTTTATTAGCAGGAGGTTACTACCACGGGAACAGAGATGGAGTGCTATTGAGCGTGAGGCATTTGCTGTGGTCTGGGCGCTGAAGAAGCTATGACCCTACCTGTTTGGGTCTCACTTCCGGGTTCAGACAGACCACAGGCCCCTCAGATGGTTGATGCATATGAGGGGTGAGAATCCAAAGCTGTTGAGGTGGTCCATTTCCCTACAGGGTATGGATTTCACGGTGGAACATCGCCCTGGTACAGATCACGCCAATGCTGATGGTCTGTCCAGATTTTTCCGCCTTAGTGATGAGGAACTCCCTGGGGTAGGGTAGTTCTCCCCACTTTTCAGCTGGAGGGGACACGTGTTAGACCTGGCACCTTGGCGTGAGTCTCCCTTCCACATTTTTTCGTTGTGCCTCATATGTTTTTGCTGGTGTTAGCTGCTCAGGGCACTGTGCCACTGCCGACCAGTGCCACAGTGCAAGTGCTCCCTATTTAAAATGTTATGTTGTTTGGATTCCATGATTGGCTTATTTGGTTTACTGTCAGACCCCAGTAAAGTGCACCAGGAGTGCCCAGGGCTTGTAAATACAAATGCTGCTGGTGGGCTTGCAGCACTGGTTGTGCCACCCACAGAAGCGGCCTAGTAAAATGTGTCTAGGGTCTGCCACTGCAGAACCTGCGTGCAGTCTGGTACTGTCATGCTGACTGGGTAAGTGCACCCACTTCCCAGTCCCTAAACCTTCCCTTAACTTCATATTAGTCACCCCTATGGTAGGCCCAAGGGCAGGGTGCATTGTAAGCATAAGGTAGGACAAGCCCTGATGTGTGTGGCATGTCCTAATAGTGAATTACTGCCATTTTCGTTTTTCACTATTGTAAGGCTACCTGTTCTCCATAGGCCAGAATGGGCTGTCAGAATTGTTACATTCTATGATCCTAACAGACCCAGGGAACATGGTAGAAATTCGAGTTTAGTATGCCTGAACTCAGAATAATAAAATACATCTTTTAGTAAAGTTTATTTTAATATTCTGTGTTTGCAAATACCACTTTTAGAGAGTTGGTATTTGCTTGCCTGACCATTTCAGCCCGCCTCTGCTATGATGTGTATCTGCCTGTCTGGTTGTGTGAGTGACAGGGCTGGGGAAACCCAGAGGGGCAGGGCTAGGTAGCCTGGTGGTGAATAGGAAGATTGGCAGTCGGATGGGTGGGAGGAGTACACCTGGGCTCTGAATAGGGATGTGCTCTGCTACCACAATGCTGGCGCCGCCTCCTGCGGAGCGGCTGATGTCTCTGCCCTGCACCCTGAATAGAAAGGCCGAGTCATGTCACAGAGTGCTCAAGAACTGGTTTGGACTGGGCAAAGGCCCCTCTACCCCAGAGGAACAAAGGAATCAGGGGTATAAGTATTGGGACCCTGCTCCCAAGAAATTAGATCAGATCCTGCTGAAACAAGAAGAACCTCTGCCAGAAGAGAAGGAACTGGGAAAGCTGTAGGAGGAGTAACTGTCCCTGACCTGGGGGATTGGCCTGCAGTGGTTGCCTTGCTGCTGAAGGAGAGGAGAAAAGACTACAAAGACTTTTATTTCAACTTGTGCTTAAAGATCTCCAAGGGCTTGAACTGAGCTTGCCCCCTGAACGAAGTCCCAGGCCCAGTGGACTTCATCCCCAGCTCCCCAAAGTCTTTTGGAAGTGCCTGCTGCTGTTGTTGGGCCTTCTGAGGGACTGCGTGTCGCAAGGAGCTGGAAGCGCGACACAAGGGAGAGAAGCGTATCGCCGTCGGAGCTGTTGCCGTCGCATCTCGCAGAGAGTGTCGCCGCTGCAGCATCGCATCGAGCGGAAGCGTCTCGCATCGTCCGGAAGTGTCTCGCATCCACGGAGAAGCGTGCCGCCGTCGGAGTCGCGGTTGCCGCACCTCGCAGAAGGGGTATCGCCGCTGCAGCATCGCATCGAGCGGAAGCGTCTCGCAACCTCGGAGAAGCGTCACGCATCTGGAAGATCCCTTATTTATTTCTCTTGCACCAAGAACTTCAACGCATCTGCATCGCTGCAACACTTTTGTTGCCCTGCGTGTCGCATCTGAGGTACATTGACTTAAAGTGTCGCATTTAAGAACTTGAGAGAAACTAAGCAACCTTTTACCAACTTAGCAACCGTATTGTGTACTTTTAATCGTTTAATGGTCTTGTGATAATCCTATATAAAGAATCCTTATTTTTAATATACCTACCTGTGTGGTGTCCATTTGTAGTGTTGTCACTGGGTTACTGTATGTGTTCACAAATGCTTAACCTATAACGCTCTGAGATAAGCCTTGTCTGCTCGCGCCAAGCTACCTAGAGGGTGAGCAGGGGTTATTTTAGGAGTGTAACCCCTTACCCTGACTAGAGGAAAGGTTCCCTGCTAGTCACAAGTACCTACCTGTGCCAACCCGAGAACCCGGATTCTAACAGACAGAGACTGAGAGACTGAGACTGAGAGAGAGAGACTGAGACTGAGAGAGAGAGACTGAGAGAGACTGAGAGAGAAAGAGACTGAGAGAGAGACAGAGAGAGATACAGAGAGAGAGACAGAGAGAGACAGAGAGAGACAGAGACAGAGAGAGAGAGACAGAGAGAGAGAGAGACAAAGAGCGACAGATAGAGACAGAGAGAGAGACAGAGAGAGACACAGAGAGAGACAGAGAGAGAGAGAGAGAGAGACTGAGAGAGAGAGAGATACTGAGAGAGAGAGAGAGAGAGAGAGACAGAGAGAGAGACAGAGAGAGAGAGAGAGATAGAGAGTGAGAGAGATAGAGAGGCTGAGAGAGAGAGAGAGAGACTGAGAGAGAGAGTGAGAGAGAGAGAGACAGAGAGAGAGAGTGAGACTGAGAGACAGAGAGAGAGAAAGACTGAGAGAGAGAGACTGAGAGAGAGACTGAGAGAGAGAGAGACTCAAAGAGAGACTGAGAGAGAGAGAGAGAGATAGAGAGAGAGAGAGAGAGACTGAGAGAGAGACTGAGACTGAGAGACTGAGACTGAGAGAGAGAGACTGAGACTGAGAGAGAGAGAGACAGAGAGAGACTGAGAGAGAAAGAGACTGAGAGAGAGACAGAGAGAGCGATACAGAGAGAGAGACTGAAAGAGACTAAGAGTGAGAGAGAGAGAGTGAGAGAGAGAGAGTGATAGAGAGAGAGAGACTTAGAGACTGAGAGAGTCTGAGAGAGACTGAGAGAGAAAGACTGAGAGAGAGAGACTGAGAGAGAGAGTGAGGGAGAGACTGAGAGATTGAGACAGAGAGAGAGACAGAGAGAGAGACTGAGAGAGATTGAGACAGAGAGAGAGACAGAGAGAGAGACAGAGAGAGAGAGGCTGAGAGACAGAGAGACAGAGAGAGAGACAGAGACAGAGACAGAGAGAGACAGAGACTGAGAGACTGAGAGAGACAGAGACTGAGAGAGAGAGACTGAGAGAGCGAGAGACTGAGCGAGAGAGAGAGACGGAGAGAGAGACAGAGAGAGACTGAGAGACTGAGAGAGATAGAGAGACAGAGAGTGAGACAGAGAGAGAGACAGAGAGAGACTGAGACAGAGAGACTGAGAGTGAGAGAGAGACTGAGAGGAAGAGAGAGAGAGACAGAGAGACTGAGAGAGAGAGAGACTAAGAGAGAGAGAGTTTGAGAAGTTGGCCTGGCATATGCTGGTCACTAGTTATAGTGGCCACCTTGCACCAGTCCAATTTGACTCTTATGGTAGATAGGTTTAAGACAACCTTTTAAAGAAAGCTGTCCTAGTGGTAGCTGTGGAGAGTCTCAGAGGAATGTAAAGCAGCTTGTTTTACCTGGGGCAACATAAGTGCAGATCCTACTCTCCTACACACCCCCCCCCCAAACGCAGGGAGATTAAACTAACCTTGACCACTTGAGTCTTCATGTTCTAAGTGGAAATACCTTGAGAGTCCATCTGCATTGGCATGTTGGGTCACAGGTCTATGTTCCACTGTATAGTCCATCCCCTGTAGGGAAATGGACCACCTGAGCAGTTTAGGATTTTCACCTTTCATCTGTTTGAGCCATAGGAGGGGCTTGTGGTCAGTCTGAGCTATGAAGTGAGTGCCAAACAAGTATGGCCTCAGCTTCTTCAGGGCCCACATCACAGGAAAGGCCTCCCTCTCTATAGCTGACCAACGTTTCTCTCTGGGGACAGCCTTCTGCTTATGAAAGCTACTAGCTGGTCTTGACCTTCATCATTAAGTTGAGACAGTTCAGCTCCCACACCCAGCTCTGAAGCATCTGTTTGAACAATAAACTTCTTTTGTTAGTCTGGACTCTGTAAGATGGGGGCAGTGCACATTGCCTGCTTCAGGTTATCAAATGCCTTTTGACAGCTAGCTGTCGACTGAACCTTCTTTGGCATTTTCTTAGAGGTAAGATCATTTAAGGGGGTAACTATAGATCCATATCCCTTAACAATCCTCCTATAGTACCCAGTCAGGCCTAAAAAGGCTCTCACCTGTGTCTGGGTGGTTGGATCTACCCAGTCCATTATGGTCTGGATTTTGCTCTGCAATGGTTGAACCTGGCCTCCACCTACAAGGTGGCCCAGGTACACAACCTGACTCTGCCCTATCTGGCACTTAGTGGCCTTGATAGTGAGGCCTGCTTTCTGCAGGGCCTCCAAAACATTTCTGAGGTGGACCAGGTGATCCAGCCAGGTGGAACTAAAGACAGCAATATCATCTAGATAAGCTGAGCAATAAGTTTCCATGCCAGTCAGAACTTTATTCACCAACCTCTGAAAAGTGGCAGGTGCATTTTTCAAACCAAAGGGCATTACCACAAAGTGATAGTGCTCACCAGGGGTTGAAAATGTTGTTTTGGCCATGGCATCATCAGCTAATTTGATTTGCCAGTAGCCAGCTGTTAGGTCAAATGTGCTCAGATATGTGTCTGAGGCCAAAGTATCAATGAGCTCATCTGCCCTTGGAATTGGGTAGGTGTCAGTCCTGGTGACTGCATTGAGGCCTCTGTAGTCTACACAAAACCTCATCTCTTTCTTACCACTCTGTGTGTGAGGTTTTGGCACTAGGACTACTGGACTAGCCCAAGGACTATCTGAAGGCTCAATAACTCCTAATTCCAACATTTTCTGGACTTCAGTCCTGATACAGTCCCTGACATGGTCAGGTTGCCTGTAGATTTTACTCTTGACAGGCAGACTGTCTCCAGTGTCCACCTCATGGGTGCACCAGAAAGTCTGACTTGGGGTCAGGCTAAACATATGTCCGAACTGTTGCAGAACTTGTCTGCATTCAGTTTGCTGATGCTCAGTGAGGCTGCTTGCCAAAGCAACACCATCAACTGACCCATCATCAGGGTTCTGTGAGAGCAGGTCAGGGAGAGGGTCACTCTCCTCTTCCTGGTCCTCATCAGTTGCCATGAGCAAGCCCATGTCAGCCGTGTCCACATATGGCTTTAATCTGTTGACATGGAGCACCCTAAGGGGGCTCCTGGGAGTTCCCAGACCCACCAAGTAGGTGACTTCTCCCTTTTTTTCATTAATTGTATGGGGGCCACTCCATTTGTCCTGGAGGGCTGCTGGGGCCACAGGCTCCAACACCCACACTTTCTGGCCTGGCTGGTAAACAGTCAGGACAGCCTTTTGGTCATACCAAGCTTTTTGTAATTCTTGGATAGCGTCAAGGTTTTTGGTGGCCTTCTTCATGTACTCTGCCATCCGGGAACGGAGACCAAGTACATAGTCCATCACATCCTGTTTAGGAGGCTTGAGAGGTAACTCCCATCCCTCCTTCACCAAACATAATGAACCTCTGACAGGGTGCCCAAACAGAAGTTCAAAGGGGCTGTAGCCAACTTCCTTCTGTGGGACCTCCCTGTATGCAAACAGAAGGCAGGGAAGTAAAAGGTGCCATTTTCGCCTAAGCTTTTCTGGGAGGCCTTTAATCATTCCCTTTAGGGTTTTGTTGAATCTCTCAACTAACCCATTGCATTGTGGGTGATAGGGAGTAGTGAATTTGTAATAGACACCACACTCCTTCCACATTGCTTTCAGATACCCTGAAATGACGTTTTTTCCTCTGTCAGATATAACCTCCTTAGGAAAACCCACTCTGGAGAAGACTCCAATGAGGGCTCTTGCCACCACAGGGGCTGTGGTGGTCCTGAGAGGAATGGCTTCTGGGTACCTGGTGGCATGATCCACTACCACCAGGATAAACCTGTGCCTAGGTGCTGTTGGAGGGTCAAGGGGACCAACAATGTCAATCCCTACCCTTTTAAAGGGAACCCCCATCACAGGTAGTGGTATCAGGGGGGCCTTTGTTGTACCACCTGACTTGCCACTGGCTTGGAAAGTGACACAGGAGTGACAAAACTCCTTGGTGTCCTCTGACAAGTGTGGCCAATGAAAATGAGGGACAAGCCTGTCCCAGGTCTTGTTTTGGCCCAAGTGTCCTGCCAATGGAATATCATGTGCTAGGGTCAAGAGGAACCCCCTAAACTTCTGAGGTATTACCAACCTCCTGGTGGCTCCAGGGGTAGGATCTCTAGCCTCAGAATATAGGAGTCCCTCATCCCAATAAACCTTATCGGACCCACTAGCACTCCCAGCAGCCTCAGCAGCAGCCTGCTGTCTGAGGGGTTCAAGAGAGGGGCAGCACTGTTGGTCCTTACTCAGATCTTCCCTTCATGGTTCCCTTGACCCCATGAACTCAACCTGATCAGGCTCAAGTTCCTCTGGGGCAGTTCCTTCTTCAGGCTCTGCTTCTCCTCCCTAAGGAGGGGAATCTGAGATCTGAGACAAAGAGGAAGGCACAGCCTTAACCCTAATGCTCCTCCTCTTGGGTAGCATCTGGTCCATAGTTTCAAGATCCAGAGCTGGTTCAGTTTTATGCATCTTGGCCTGTGACCTGGTCACAGCAAATACCTCTGCAGGTATGCCCAACATCTCAGCATGAGTCCATAACTCTACTTCAGACCAGGCTGAAGTCTCCAGATCATTGCCCAACAAACATTCGACAGGGAGGTCTGCTCTGACTACTACCTTTTTGAGGCCAGTTACCCCTCCCCAGGAGAAATTCACAACTGCCAGACTATGGTTGGTCCTGACATTGCTTTCATTGGTTACCTGGTACATTTCACCCAGGATGATCTGTGCAGGGTCCACTAGATCCTCTGCCACCATGGTGACACTAGCACCTGTGTCCCTGAATGCCAAAGCCTATTTGCCATTTATTATAGGCTGCTGTTTGTACTTGCCCAGGTTACTGGGGCTCACTAGAAAGGGCATATCAAGGTCTCCCTCACAAACTAGCAATGCCTGTGTTGGTACTCTGACTAGGCCAGAGTCCACATCAGAACCCAGGGTCAACCCTACTACACCCTTATTCTGATTACCACCTCCACCAGTACTTGTACTCGGGGGAACAGTTACCTTAGGGGCTTGAGTGGTGATGGTTTGGTCTTTGGACTTGGTACAATCAGAAGTCCAGTGCCCTTTCTGTTTACAGAATTTGCACCAGGGCTTCTTTTGGCCTTTTCCCTTTGTAGACTGTGAATCCCCACCAGATGCAGATTTGTGGGGCCCCTGTGAAGACTTCTGGTCTTTTGCCTTATCCCCACCTTTCTCAGAGCCTTTAGGATCTTGCTTCTTGGTGTCACCCCCTTGGTTCTGGGTTTTCTTCTTCACCCTGGTTCTGACCCATTTGTCTGCCTTCTTTCCCAATTCTTGGGGAGAGGTCAGATCCGAGTCCACGAGGTACTGATGCAACAACTGTTTTTGGCAATTATTAAGGATCTGATCTCTCATGATAAGATTATACAATCCCTTAAAATCAGTAACTCTACTACCAACCAGCCAACCCTTCAGACCCTTGGTTGCACAATCAACAAAGTCAGTCCAGTCCTGAGTCTGTGCTTTCTGGGTATCTCTGAACTTCAACCTGTACTGTTCAGTGGTTAATCCGGAATTAATTCGGAAAGTGAAGTTGTTTTGCGCAGATCTTGGCGCAAGGTCATCCCCTCTTTTTAAAAAAAAAAATGTGTCCTGATCAGAAGGTTTTAGCAGTTAGCATAAACCAAAGGGCGTTACAATTTAATAAAGACATCTTGACCACTCTAGACAAAATTGCCCCTTTACATAAGATTAAATCCAAGACTAGAGCCGCCCCTTGGTTTACCGATCAATTAAAAATCGCTAAAAATCTGTGTAGAAGGGCCGAAAGATTATGGAGGAAAAGTAGAAGTCCTGCCGACCGTGAGAGCTATAAAAAACAGCATCACTCTTATATGAATGAAATAAAACAGGCAAAAAAATCTTATTTGCTGAAACGGATAGCCATGGCAGAAAACTCCTCAAGGGAACTCTTTCATATTTTAAAAGATTTTACTACGGCTACTAATCTGCCCACTATGCCTGTATCCAGAAGCTGGGCCGACTCGCTGTCGGAATGTTTTGAGGAAAAGATTATGAACATTCATAGGACATTTCCCTCCATATCTAATTATAATCATCGGGACGAACTGCCCTGTTTTTATCCGACCCTTCAGGTCTTTTAGATAAATTTACCGAATGTGACCATAAATCCGTCACCTCAGCCATGCTAAAGATGAAATCAGGCTCCCCGGCCGATCCTTTTCCTTCAAATCTTTTTTCTATAATGGTACCCACAGTTCTAGATGGCGCTTTTTAATAAATCTCTGTCCGAAGCGGTCTTTCCTTCTGTTTGGAAGGTAGCTAGAGTTAGACCTATTCTAAAGAAGCCAACAGCGGATACTAAGGTGCTCCTGAATTATCGTCCCATTTCATTACTTCCCTATTTTGGGAAAATATTGGAGTCCATTATAAATCAGCAACTGGTAAGCCATCTTGAGAGTTATGAACTCTTAGACCCCTCCCAATCCGGTTTTAGAGCAGCACACAGTACAGAAACGGCATTGGTTGAGGTTACTGATAATATCAAATTAGCCCTAGACAAACACCAATCGGCCATCCTCGTCCTGCTCGACCTGTCTGCTGCTTTTGACACCATCTCCCATAAGATCCTTGAACAAAGGCTCTGGGAGGTGGGTGTCAGGGGGAATGTCCTTAAATGGTTTACCAGCTATCTATCTGAACGCACTACTAACGTCCAGATGGGAAATTTTGTCTCCTGTGAAAGATCGGTAAAAATGGGAGTCCCACAGGGCTCTATTTTGAGCCCTACTCTTTTTAATCTTTACATGACACATTTGGCTGAGGTGATCAGATTACACGGCTTTGATGTCATATCCTACGCAGATGACACGCAGATTCTGATCACCTTAGGTCCCGACCCAAACGACACCAAACAACGTTTCAAAAATTGTCTTATCAACGTTGATAATTGGATGAGATCTAACCATCTCCAGCTGAATGGGGCCAACTCGGAGATCATGCTTTTTGGTAAAGCTATAAACCATTGGACACATGACTGGTGGCCTTCTAGGCTTGGCCCCTGCCCTGCCCCAAAGAACACGTTCCGTAACTTGGGCTTTCACATGGATGATTGTCTATCCATGCGTATCCATGTTAAACATGTCATTGGCACCTGCTTCGGTGTCATGCGTAGCCTTAGAAAGGTTTTTAGATGGCTCCCCATGGAGGCGCGTAAACCCCTGACACAAGGATTGATAATAAATAGAATGGACTATGGTAATGCGCTGTTGCTGCCAATAAATGAAGATCTCACAAACAAACTTCAGGTTCTACAGAACACTGCTGCAAGATTGGTTCTTGACCGTCCGTATAGATCCCCTTCTGCAGCCTGTCTTAATACCCTTCATTGGCTCCCGGTTAAAAAGCGAGCACGTTTTAAAATATTATGTCGGTGGAATCGGTCCAAAATATTGGCGAAAAAAGCTACAGTGGTATTGCCCGTCCAGAACGTTACGTTCCAGTGATGCGGCATTGCTGACCCCGTTAAGAATTAACACTGTCAGGAAAGGAGGCCGTTCGTTCTTCTTTCTGGCACCATCGCTCTGTAACAAAATGCCTTTCCACCTTCATAGCATACCAGAACATGGCAAATTCCGTAAAGAGTTGAAAACCTGGCTTTATGTTAATTAGATCTTGTCCGTCCACTTGAGCAGTCTGCAAGCGCCATGAGACTCATGTGAGTGTTACGTGCGCGATACAAATTCTCCTGATTTGAAGCCAAACCCATCTATCAATGCACTCTTCAGGACTTCATAATCATCAGCATCCTCTTCTCTAACAGTAAGGAGCTTGTCTCTACGTTTATCAGAAAAGGAGAGCCACAAGATTGCTGCCCACTGTTTCTGGGGGACCTGTTGAACTTTACAGGCCCTCTCCATAGCAGTTATCCATTTGTGGATATCATCCCCTCTCTGGTAGGGAGGAACAACCTTGGACAGGTTCCTATGGTCTGGAATGTAATCTCTGCCTCTAGGGACACTGTTGCTGCCACCAGGGGGTTCTAACCCCTCATTTCTAGAAGCTCTCTGGATCTCAAAGGCTTCTCTATCTAAGGCCAATTGCTTGGTTCTGAGGGCAAGTCTAGCTTCCTCATACTGGAGCATCTTGTACCTTCTTTTAGAGGTGGTCTCTCTATTAAAGTATGAGTTCCTCTGATGGACAGATTCTCTGCCAGAGTGATATGAGTGGTTAGATTCCCTTGAAGGGGACCTAGGCCTCCCTTCACTCTTGTCAGCTCTCTTAGGGAGAATTCCTCTGTCCTTTGCAGACCCTTGTGGGTCTGGCCCTTCAACGACAGACTCCAGGTCATCTTGATCTTCATCATCAGACCCAGAGACTATGGCTGACCCACGCCCTGATCCAGATCCACTAGGTCCTAGAGCTAGTTTCAGATCATCTGCTGTTAGCACATTTATCAGGTGTTGTGTGGAGGGACTCTGTCCTAACCCCAGGTGTCTTGCAACACACATTGCAAAAACCGAAGGAAATGATGGACGGAGTGTTGAACATTGCAAGCACTCACCCCCAGTCAACTGATCTGGGTTTAATCCATCACCGTTCTTTAGCCCACTCTGCCACCCCAGTTCAGACATGGCCATATGCAAATCAGTCTGACCCTGTGCCTCATGGGAACAGTCCAGCCCGAAC
Organism: Triturus cristatus; assembly: GCF_964204655.1. NCBI lineage: Eukaryota > Metazoa > Chordata > Amphibia > Caudata > Salamandridae > Triturus > Triturus cristatus. The sequence continues at coordinate 38,036 of NW_028187389.1, forward strand.
TGCCAAGCCATGTCTTCCCTGGACCAGAAACAAGCTTCCTAGGACCGGTTTCTGGCATTTCAGCCGTCTTCAGCCAGGCTTGCTTGAATCCAGTGGCAAAGTGAGCAAGGGACTCACGTCTGAGCGTACCCTGCCAACTTATGGTGAACAAAGCAAAAACCAAAGGAAATGATGGACGGAGTGTTGAACATTGCAAGCACTCACCCCCAGTCAACTGATCTGGGTTTAATCCATCACCGTTCTTTAGCCCACTCTGCCACCCCAGTTCAGACATGGCCATATGCAAATCAGTCTGACCATGTGCCTCATGGGAACAGTCCAGCCCGAACTGCCAAGCCATGTCTTCCCTGGACCGGAAACAAGCTTCCTAGGACCGGTTTCTGGCATTTCACCCGTCTTCAGCCAGGCTTGCCTGAATCCAGTGGCAAAGTGAGCAAGTGACTCACGTCTGAGCATACCCTGCCAACTTATGGCGAACAAAGCAAAAACCAAAGGAAATGATGGATGGAGTGTTGAACATTGCAAGCACTCACCCCCAGTCAACTGATCTGGGTTTAATCCATCACCGTTCTTTAGCCCACTCTGCCACCCCAGTTCAGACAGGGCCATATGCAAATCAGTCTGACCCTGTGCCTCATGGGAACAGTCCTGCCCGAACTGCCAAGCCATGTCTTCCCTGGACCGGAAACAAGATTCCTAGGACCGGTTTCTGGCATTTCAGCCGTCTTCAGCCAAGCTTGCTTGAATCCAGTGGCAAAGTGAGCAAGGGACTCGCGTCTGAGCATACCCTGCCAACTTATGGCGAACAAAGCAAAAAACAAAGGAAATGATGGACGGAGTGTTGAACATTGCAAGCACTCACCCCCAGTCAACTGATCTGGGTGTAATCCATCACCGTTCTTTAGCCCACTCTGCCACCCCAGTTCAGACATGGCCATATGCAAATCAGTCTGACCCTGTGCCTCATGGGAACAGTCCAGCCCGAACTGCCAAGCCATGTCTTCCCTGGACCGGAAACAAGCTTCCTAGGACTGGTTTCTGGCATTTCAGCCGTCTTCAGCCAGGCTTTCTTGAATCCAGTGGCAAAGTGAGCAAGGGACTCACGTCTGAGCATACCCTGCCAACTTATGGCGAACAAAGCAAAAACCAAAGGAAATGATGGACGGAGTTTTGAACATTGCAAGCACTCACCCCCAGTCAACTGATCTGGGTTTAATCCATCACCGTTCTTTAGCCCACTCTGCCACCCCAGTTCAGACATGGCCATATGCAAATCAGTCTGACCCTGTGCCTCATGGGAACAGTCCAGCCCGAAGTGCCAAGCCATGTCTTCCCTGGACCGGAAACAAGCTTACTAGGACCGGTTTCTGGCATTTCAGCCGTCTTCAGCCAGGCTTGCCTGAATCCAGTGGCAAAGTGAGCAAGGGACTCACGTCTGAGCATACCCTGCCAACTTATGGAGAACAAAGCAAAAACCAAAGAAAATGATGGACGGAGTGTTGAACATTGCAAGCACTCACCCCCAGTCAACTGATCTGGGTTAAATCCATCACCGTTCTTTAGCCCACTCTGCCACCCCAGTTCAGACATGGCCATATGCAAATCAGTCTGACCCTGTGCCTCATGGGAACAGTCCAGCCCGAACTGCCAAGCCATGTCTTCCTTGGACCAGAAACAAGCTTCCTAGGACCGGTTTCTGGCATTTCAGCCGTCTTCAGCCAGGCTTGCTTGAATCCAGTGGCAAAGTGAGCAAGGGACTCACGTCTGAGCATACCCTGACAACTTATGGCGAACAAAGCAAAAACCAAAGGAAATGATAGACGGAGTGTTGAACATTGCAAGCACTCACCCCCAGTCAACTGATCTGGGTTTAATCCATCACCGTTCTTTAGCCCACTCTGCCACCCCAGTTCAGACATGGCCATATGCAAATCAGTCTGACCCTGTGCCTCATGGGAACAGTCCAGCCCGAAATGCCAAGCCATGTCTTCCCTGGACCGGAAACAAGCTTCCTAGGACCGGTTTCTGGCATTTCAGCCAGGCTTGCTTGAATCCAGTGGCAAAGTGAGCAAGGGACTCACGTCTGAGCATACCCTGCCAACTTATGGCGAACAAAGCAAAAACCAAAGGAAATGATGGACGGAGTGTTGAACATTGCAAGCACTCACCCCCAGTCAACTGATCTGGGTTTAATCCATCACCGTTCTTTAACCCACTCTGCCACCCCAGTTCAGACATGGCCATATGCAAATCAGTCTGACCCTGTGCCTCATGGGAACAGTCCAGCCCGAACTGCCAAGCCATGTCTTCCCTGGACCGGAAACAAGCTTCCTAGGACCGGTTTCTGGCATTTCAGCCGTCTTCAGCCAGGCTTGCTTGAATCCAGTGGCAAAGTGAGCAAGGGACTCACGTCTGAGCATACCCTGCCAACTTATGGCGAACAAAGCAAAAACCAAAGGAAATGATGGACGGAGTGTTGAACATTGCAAGCACTCACCCCCAGTCAACTGATCTGGGTTTAATCCATCACCGTTCTTTAGCCCACTCTGCCACCCCAGTTCAGACATGGCCATATGCAAATCAGTCTGACCCTGTGCCTCATGGGAACAGTCCAGCCCGAAGTGCCAAGCCATGTCTTCCCTGGACCGGAAACAAGCTTCCTAGGACCGGTTTCTTGCATTTCAGCCGTCTTCAGCCAGGCTTGCTTGAATCCAGTGGCAAAGTGAGCAAGGGACTCACGTCTGAGCCTACCCTGCCAACTTATGGCGAACAAAGCAAAAACCAAAGGAAATGATGGACGGAGTGTTGAACATTGCAAGCACTCACCCCCAGTCAACTGATCTGGGTTTAATCCATCACCGTTCTTTAGCCCACTCTGCCACCCCAGTTCAGACATGGCCATATGCAAATCAGTCTGACCCTGTGCCTCATGGGAACAGTCCAGCCCGAACTGCCAAGCCATGTCTTCCCTGGACCGGAAACAAGCTTCCTAGGACCGGTTTCTGGCATTTCAGCCGTCTTCAGCCAGGCTTGCTTTAATCCAGTGGCAAAGTGAGCAAGGGACTCACGTCTGAGCATACCCTGCCAACTTATGGCGAACAAAGCAAAATACAAATTAAATGATGGACAGAGTGTTGAACATTGCAAGCACTTACCCCCAGTCAACTTATCTGGGTTTAATCCATCACTGTTCTTTAGCCCACTCTGCCACCCCAGTTCAGACATGGCCATATGCAAATCAGTCTGACCCTGTGCCTCATGGAAACAGTCCAGCCCGAACTGCCAAGCCATGTCTTCCCTGGACCGGAAACAAGCTTCCTAGGACCGGTTTCTGGCATTTCAGCTGTCTTCAGCCAGGCTTGCTTGAATCCAGTGGCAAAGTGAGCAAGGGACTCACGTCTGAGCATTACCTGCCAACATATGGCGAACAAAGCAAAAACCAAAGGAAATGATGGACGGAGTGTTGAACATTGCAAGCACTCACCCCCAGTCAACTGATCTGGGTTTAATCCATCACCATTCTTTAGCCCACTCTGCCACCCCAGCTCAGACATGGCCATATGCAAATCAGTTTGACCCTGTGCCTCATGGGAACAGTCCAGGCCGAAGTTCCAAACCTTGTCTTCCCTGGACCGGAAACAAGTTTCCAAGGACTGGTTTCTGGCATTTCAGCCGTCTTCAGCCAGGCTTGCTTGAATCCAGTGGCAAAGTGAGCAAGGGACTCACGTCTGAGCATACCCTGCCAACATATGGCGAACAAAGCAAAAACCAAAGGAAATGATGGACGGAGTGTTGAACATTGCAAGCACTCACCCCCAGTCAACTGATCTGGGTTTAATCCATCACCGTTCTTTAGCCCACTCTGCCACCCCAGTTCAGACATGGCCATATGCAAATCAGTCTGACCCTGTGCCCCATGGGAACAGTCCAGCCCGAAGTGCCAAACCATGACTTCCCTGGACCGGAAACAAGTTTCCAAGGACTGGTTTCTGGCATTTCAGCCGTCTTCAGCCAGGCTTGCTTGAATCCAGTGGCAAAGTGAGCAAGGGACTCACGTCTCAGCATACCCTGCCAACTTATGGCGAACAAAGCAAAAACCAAAGGAAATGATGGACGGAGTTTTGAACATTGCAAGCACTCACCCCCAGTCAACTGATCTGGGTTTAATCCATCACCGTTCTTTAGCCCACTCTGCCACCCCAGTTCAGACATGGCCATATGCACATCAGTTTGACCCTGTGCCTCATGGGAACAGTCCAGCCCGAACTGTCAAGCCATGTCTTCCCTGGACCGGAAACAAGCTTCCTAGGACCGGTTTCTGGCATTTCAGCCGTCTTCAGCCAGGCTTGCTTGAATCCAGTGGCAAAGTGAGCAAGGGACTCACGTCTGAGCATACCCTGCCAACTTATGGAGAACAAAGCAAACTCCAATGGAAATGATGGACGGAGTGTTGAACATTGCAAGCACTCACCCCCAGTCAACTGATCTGGGTTAAATCCATCACCGTTCTTTAGCCCACTCTGCCACCCCAGTTCAGACATGGCCATATGCAAATCAGTCTGACCCTGTGCCTCATGGGAACAGTCCAGCCCGAACTGCCAAGCCATGTCTTCCTTGGACCAGAAACAAGCTTCCTAGGACCGGTTTCTGGCATTTCAGCCGTCTTCAGCCAGGCTTGCTTGAATCCAGTGGCAAAGTGAGCAAGGGACTCACGTCTGAGCATACCCTGACAACTTATGGCGAACAAAGCAAAAACCAAAGGAAATGATAGACGGAGTGTTGAACATTGCAAGCACTCACCCCCAGTCAACTGATCTGGGTTTAATCCATCACCGTTCTTTAGCCCACTCTGCCACCCCAGTTCAGACATGGCCATATGCAAATCAGTCTGACCCTGTGCCTCATGGGAACAGTCCAGCCCGAAATGCCAAGCCATGTCTTCCCTGGACCGGAAACAAGCTTCCTAGGACCGGTTTCTGGCATTTCAGCCAGGCTTGCTTGAATCCAGTGGCAAAGTGAGCAAGGGACTCACGTCTGAGCATACCCTGCCAACTTATGGCGAACAAAGCAAAAACCAAAGGAAATGATGGACGGAGTGTTGAACATTGCAAGCACTCACCCCCAGTCAACTGATCTGGGTTTAATCCATCACCGTTCTTTAACCCACTCTGCCACCCCAGTTCAGACATGGCCATATGCAAATCAGTCTGACCCTGTGCCTCATGGGAACAGTCCAGCCCGAACTGCCAAGCCATGTCTTCCCTGGACCGGAAACAAGCTTCCTAGGACCGGTTTCTGGCATTTCAGCTGTCTTCAGCCAGGCTTGCTTAAATCCAGTGGCAAAGTGAGCAAGGGACTCACGTCTGAGCATACCCTGCCAACTTATGGCGAACAAAGCAAAAACCAAAGGAAATGATGGACGGAGTGTTGAACATTGCAAGCACTCACCCCCAGTCAACTGATCTGGGTTTAATCCATCACCGTTCTTTAGCCCACTCTGCCACCCCAGTTCAGACATGGCCATATGCACATCAGTCTGACCCTGTGCCTCATGGGAACAGTCCAGCCCGAGCTGTCAAGCCATGTCTTCCCTGGACCGGAAACAAGCTTCCTAGGACCGGTTTCTGGCATTTCAGCCATCTTCAGCCAGGCTTGCTTTAATCCAGTGGCAAAGTGAGCAAGGGACTCACGTCTGAGCATACCCTGCCAACTTATGGCGAACAAAGCAAAATACAAATTAAATGATGGACAGAGTGTTGAACATTGCAAGCACTTACCCCCAGTCAACTTATCTGGGTTTAATCCATCACTGTTCTTTAGCCCACTCTGCCACCCCAGTTCAGACATGGCCATATGCAAATCAGTCTGACCCTGTGCCTCATGGGAACAGTCCAGCCCGAACTGCCAAGCCATGTCTTCCCTGGACCGGAAACAAGCTTCCTAGGACCGGTTTCTGGCATTTCAGCTGTCTTCAGCCAGGCTTGCTTGAATCCAGTGGCAAAGTGAGCAAGGGACTCACGTCTGAGCATTACCTGCCAACATATGGCGAACAAAGCAAAAACCAAAGGAAATGATGGACGGAGTGTTGAACATTGCAAGCACTCACCCCCAGTCAACTGATCTGGGTTTAATCCATCACCATTCTTTAGCCCACTCTGCCACCCCAGCTCAGACATGGCCATATGCAAATCAGTTTGACCCTGTGCCTCATGGGAACAGTCCAGCCCGAACTGCCAAGCCATGTCTTCCTTGGACCAGAAACAAGCTTCCGAGGACCGGTTTCTGGCATTTCAGCCGTCTTCAGCCAGGCTTGCTTGAATCCAGTGGCAAAGTGAGCAAGGGACTCACGTCTGAGCATACCCTGACAACTTATGGCGAACAAAGCAAAAACCAAAGGAAATGATAGACGGAGTGTTGAACATTGCAAGCACTCACCCCCAGTCAACTGATCTGGGTTTAATCCATCACCGTTCTTTAGCCCACTCTGCCACCCCAGTTCAGACATGGCCATATGCAAATCAGTCTGACCCTGTGCCTCATGGGAACAGTCCAGCCCGAAATGCCAAGCCATGTCTTCCCTGGACCGGAAACAAGCTTCCTAGGACCGGTTTCTGGCATTTCAGCCAAGCTTGCTTGAATCCAGTGGCAAAGTGAGCAAGGGACTCACGTCTGAGCATACCCTGCCAACTTATGGCGAACAAAGCAAAAACCAAAGGAAATGATGGACGGAGTGTTGAACATTGCAAGCACTCACCCCCAGTCAACTGATCTGGGTTTAATCCATCACCGTTCTTTAGCCCACTCTGCCACCCCAGTTCAGACATGGCCATATGCAAATCAGTCTGACCCTGTGCCTCATGGGAACAGTCCAGCCCGAACTGCCAAGCCATGTCTTCCCTGGACCGGAAACAAGCTTCCTAGGACCGGTTTCTGGCATTTCAGCCGTCTTCAGCCAGGCTTGCTTGAATCCAGTGGCAAAGTGAGCAAGGGACTCACGTCTGAGCATACCCTGCCAACTTATGGCGAACAAAGCAAAAACCAAAGGAAATGATGGACGGAGTGTTGAACATTGCAAGCACTCACCCCCAGTCAACTGATCTGGGTTTAATCCATCACCGTTCTTTAGCCCACTCTGCCACCCCAGTTCAGACATGGCCATATGCAAATCAGTCTGACCCTGTGCCTCATGGGAACAGTCCAGCCCGAAGTGCCAAGCCATGTCTTCCCTGGACCGGAAACAAGCTTCCTAGGACCGGTTTCTTGCATTTCAGCCGTCTTCAGCCAGGCTTGCTTGAATCCAGTGGCAAAGTGAGCAAGGGACTCACGTCTGAGCCTACCCTGCCAACTTATGGCGAACAAAGCAAAAACCAAAGGAAATGATGGACGGAGTGTTGAACATTGCAAGCACTCACCCCCAGTCAACTGATCTGGGTTTAATCCATCACCGTTCTTTAGCCCACTCTGCCACCCCAGTTCAGACATGGCCATATGCACATCAGTCTGACCCTGTGCCTCATGGGAACAGTCCAGCCCGAGCTGTCAAGCCATGTCTTCCCTGGACCGGAAACAAGCTTCCTAGGACCGGTTTCTGGCATTTCAGCCATCTTCAGCCAGGCTTGCTTTAATCCAGTGGCAAAGTGAGCAAGGGACTCACGTCTGAGCATACCCTGCCAACTTATGGAGAACCAAGCAAACACCAATGGAAATGATGGACGGAGTGTTGAACATTGCAAGCACTCACCCCCAGTCAACTGATCTGGGTTTAATCCATCACCGTTCTTTAGCCCACTCTGCCACCCCAGTTCAGACATGGCCATATGCAAATCAGTCTGACCCTGTGCCTCATGGGAACAGTCCAGCCCGAACTGCCAAGCCATGTCTTCCCTGGACCAGAAACAAGCTTCCTAGGACCGGTTTCTGGCATTTCAGCCGTCTTCAGCCAGGCTTGCTTGAATCCAGTGGCAAAGTTAGCAAGGGACTCACGTCTGAGCATACCCTGCCAACTTATGCCGAACAAAGCAAAAACCAAAGGAAATGATGGACGGAGTGTTGAACATTGCAAGCACTCACCCCCAGTCAACTGATCTGGGTTTAATCCATCACCGTTCTTTAGCCCACTCTGCCACCCCAGTTCAGACATGGCCATATGCAAATCAGTCTGACCCTGTGCCTCATGGGAACAGTCCAGCCCGAACTGCCAAGCCATATCTTCCCTGGACCGGAAACAAGCTTCCTAGGACCGGTTTCTGGCATTTCAGCCGTCTTCAGCCAGGCTTGCTTGAATCCAGTGGCAAAGTGAGCAAGGGACTCACGTCTGAGCATACCCTGCCAACTTATGGCGAACAAAGCAAAAACCAAAGGAAATGATGGACGGAGTGTTGAACATTGCAAGCACTCACCCCCAGTCAACTGATCTGGGTTTAATCCATCACCGTTCTTTAGCCCACTCTGCCACCCCAGTTCAGACATGGCCATATGCAAATCAGTCTGACCCTGTGCCTCATGGGAACAGTCCAGCCCAAACTGCCAAGCCATGTCTTCTCTGGACCGGAAACAAGCTTCCTAGAACCGGTTTCTGGCATTTCAGCCGTCTTCAGCCAGGCTTGCTTGAATCCAGTGGCAAAGTGAGCAAGGGACTCACGTCTGAGCATACCCTGCCAACTTATGGCGAACAAAGCAAAAACCAAAGGAAATGATGGACGGAGTGTTGAACATTGCAAGCACTCACCCCCAGGCAACTGATCTGGGTTTAATCCATCACCGTTCTTTAGCCCACTCTGCCACCCCAGTTCAGACATGGCCATATGCAAATCAGTCTGACCCTGTGCCTCATGGGAACAGTCCTGCCCGAACTGCCAAGCCATTTCTTCCCTGGACCGGAAACAAGCTTCCTAGGACCGGTTTCTGGCATTTCAGCCGTCTTCAGCCAGGCTTGCTTGAATCCAGTGGCAAAGTGAGCAAGGGACTCACGTCTGAGCATACCCTGCCAACTTATGACGAACAAAGCAAAAACCAAAGGAAATGATGGACGGAGTGTTGAACATTGTAAGCACTCACCCCCAGTCAACTGATCTGGGTTTAATCCATCGCTGTTCTTTAGCCCACTCTGCCACCCCAGTTCAGACATGGCCATATGCCAATCAATCTGACCCTGTGCCTCATGGGAACAATCCAGCCCGAACTGCCAAGCCATGTCTTCCCTGGACCGGAAACAAGCTTCCTAGGACCGGTTTCTGGCATTTCAGCCGTCTTCAGCCAGGCTTGCTTGAATCCAGTGGCAAAGTGAGCAAGGGACTCACGTCTGAGCATACCCTGCCAACTTATGGCGAACAAAGCAAAAACCAAAGAAAATGATGGACGGAGTGTTGAACATTGCAAGCACTCACCCCCAGTCAACTGATCTGGGTTTAATCCATCACCGTTCTTTAGCCCACTCTGCCACCCCAGTTCAGACATGGCCATATGCAAATCAGTCTGACCCTGTGCCTCATGGGAACAGTCCAGACCGAACTGCCAAGCCATGTCTTCCCTGGACCGGAAACAAGCTTCCTTGGACCGGTTTCTGGCATTTCAGCCGTCTTCAGCCAGGCTTGCTTGAATCCAGTGGCAAAGTGAGCAAGGGACTCACGTCTGAGCATACCCTGCCAACTTATGGCGAACAAAGCAAAAACCAAAGGAAATGATGGACGGAGTGTTGAACATTGCAAGCACTCACCCCCAGTCAACTGATCTGGGTTTAATCCATCACCGTTCTTTAGCCCACTCTGCCACCCCAGTTCAGACATGGCCATATGCAAATCAGTCTGACCCTGTGCCTCATGGGAACAGTCCAGCCCGAACTGTCAAGCCATGTCTTCCCTGGACCGGAAACAAGCTTCCTAGGACCGGTTTCTGGCATTTCAGCCATCTTCAGCCAGGCTTGCTTTAATCCAGTGGCAAAGTGAGCAAGGGACTCACGTCTGAGCATACCCTGCCAACTTATGGCGAACAAAGCAAAATACAAATTAAATGATGGACAGAGTGTTGAACATTGCAAGCACTTACCCCCAGTCAACTTATCTGGGTTTAATCCATCACTGTTCTTTAGCCCACTCTGCCACCCCAGTTCAGACATGGCCATATGCAAATCAGTCTGACCCTGTGCCTCATGGGAACAGTCCAGCCCGAACTGCCAAGCCATGTCTTCCCTGGACCGGAAACAAGCTTCCTAGAACCGGTTTCTGGCATTTCAGCCGTCTTCAGCCAGGCTTGCTTGAATCCAGTGGCAAAGTGAGCAAGGGACTCACGTCTGAGCATTACCTGCCAACATATGGCGAACAAAGCAAAAACCAAAGGAAATGATGGACGGAGTGTTGAACATTGCAAGCACTCACCCCCAGTCAACTGATCTGGGTTTAATCCATCACCATTCTTTAGCCCACTCTGCCACCCCAGCTCAGACATGGCCATATGGAAATCAGTTTGACCCTGTGCCTCATGGGAACAGTCCAGGCCGAAGTTCCAAACCTTGTCTTCCCTGGACCGGAAACAAGTTTCCAAGGACTGGTTTCTGGCATTTCAGCCGTCTTCAGCCAGGCTTGCTTGAATCCAGTGGCAAAGTGAGCAAGGGACTCACGTCTGAGCATACCCTGCCAACATATGGCGAACAAAGCAAAAACAAAAGGAAATGATGGACGGAGTGTTGAACATTGCAAGCACTCACCCCCAGTCAACTGATCTGGGTTTAATCCATCACCGTTCTTTAGCCCACTCTGCCATCCCAGTTCAGACATGGCCATATGCAAATCAGTCTGACCCTGTGCCCCATGGGAACAGTCCAGCCCGAAGTGCCAAACCATGACTTCTCTGGACAGGAAACAAGTTTCCAAGGACTGGTTTCTGGCATTTCAGCCGTCTTCAGCCAGGCTTGCTTGAATCCAGTGGCAAAGTGAGCAAGGGACTCACGTCTCAGCATACCCTGCCAACTTATGGCGAACAAAGCAAAAACCAAAGGAAATGATGGACGGAGTTTTGAACATTGCAAGCACTCACCCCCAGTCAACTGATCTGGGTTTAATCCATCACCGTTCTTTAGCCCACTCTGCCACCCCAGTTCAGACATGGCCATATGCACATCAGTTTGACCCTGTGCCTCATGGGAACAGTCCAGCCCGAACTGTCAAGCCATGTCTTCCCTGGACCGGAAACAAGCTTCCTAGGACCGGTTTCTGGCATTTCAGCCGTCTTCAGCCAGGCTTGCTTGAATCCAGTGGCAAAGTGAGCAAGGGACTCACGTCTGAGCATACCCTGCCAACTTATGGAGAACAAAGCAAACTCCAATGGAAATGATGGACAGAGTGTTGAACATTGCAAGCACTCACCCCCAGTCAACTGATCTGGGTTAAATCCATCACCGTTCTTTAGCCCACTCTGCCACCCCAGTTCAGACATGGCCATATGCAAATCAGTCTGACCCTGTGCCTCATGGGAACAGTCCAGCCCGAACTGCCAAGCCATGTCTTCCTTGGACCAGAAACAAGCTTCCTAGGACCAGTTTGTGGCATTTCAGCCGTCTTCAGCCAGGCTTGCTTGAATCCAGTGGCAAAGTGAGCAAGGGACTCACGTCTGAGCATACCCTGACAACTTATGGCGAACAAAGATAAAACCAAAGGAAATGATAGACGGAGTGTTGAACATTGCAAGCACTCACCCCCAGTCAACTGATCTGGGTTTAATCCATCACCGTTCTTTAGCCCACTCTGCCACCCCAGTTCAGACATGGCCATATGCAAATCAGTCTGACCCTGTGCCTCATGGGAACAGTCCAGCCCGAAATGCAAAGCCATGTCTTCCCTGGACCGGAAACAAGCTTCCTAGGACCGGTTTCTGGCATTTCAGCCAGGCTTGCTTGAATCCAGTGGCAAAGTGAGCAAGGGACTCACGTCTGAGCATACCCTGCCAACTTATGGCGAACAAAGCAAAAACCAAAGGAAATGATGGACGGAGTGTTGAACATTGCAAGCACTCACCCCCAGTCAACTGATCTGGGTTTAATCCATCACCGTTCTTTAACCCACTCTGCCACCCCAGTTCAGACATGGCCATATGCAAATCAGTCTGACCCTGTGCCTCATGGGAACAGTCCAGCCCGAACTGCCAAGCCATGTCTTCCCTGGACCAGAAACAAGCTTCCTAGGACCGGTTTCTGGCATTTCAGCCGTCTTCAGCCAGGCTTGCTTGAATCCAGTGGCAAAGTGAGCAAGGGACTCACGTCTGAGCATACCCTGCCAACTTATGGCGAACAAAGCAAAAACCAAAGGAAATGATGGACGGAGTGTTGAACATTGCAAGCACTCACCCCCAGTCAACTGATCTGGGTTTAATCCATCACCGTTCTTTAGCCCACTCTGCCACCCCAGTTCAGACATGGCCATATGCAAATCAGTCTGACCCTGTGCCTCATGGGAACAGTCCAGCCCGAAGTGCCAAGCCATGTCTTCCCTGGACCGGAAACAAGCTTCCTAGGACCGGTTTCTTGCATTTCAGCCGTCTTCAGCCAGGCTTGCTTGAATCCAGTGGCAAAGTGAGCAAGGGACTCACGTCTGAGCCTACCCTGCCAACTTATGGCGAACAAAGCAAAAACCAAAGGAAATGATGGACGGAGTGTTGAACATTGCAAGCACTCACCCCCAGTCAACTGATCTGGGTTTAATCCATCACCGTTCTTTAGCCCACTCTGCCACCCCAGTTCAGACATGGCCATATGCACATCAGTCTGACCCTGTGCCTCATGGGAACAGTCCAGCCCGAGCTGTCAAGCCATGTCTTCCCTGGACCGGAAACAAGCTTCCTAGGACCGGTTTCTGGCATTTCAGCCACCTTCAGCCAGGCTTGCTTTAATCCAGTGGCAAAGTGAGCAAGGGACTCACGTCTGAGCATACCCTGCCAACTTATGGAGAACCAAGCAAACACCAATGGAAATGATGGACGGAGTGTTGAACATTGCAAGCACTCACCCCCAGTCAACTGATCTGGGTTTAATCCATCACCGTTCTTTAGCCCACTCTGCCACCCCAGTTCAGACATGGCCATATGCAAATCAGTCTGACCCTGTGCCTCATGGGAACAGTCCAGCCCGAACTGCCAAGCCATGTCTTCCCTGGACCAGAAACAAGCTTCCTAGGACCGGTTTCTGGCATTTCAGCCGTCTTCAGCCAGGCTTGCTTGAATCCAGTGGCCAAGTGAGCAAGGGACTCACGTCTGAGCATACCCTGCCAACTTATGGCGAACAAAGCAAAAACCAAAGGAAATGATGGACGGAGTGTTGAACATTGCAAGCACTCACCCCCAGTCAACTGATCTGGGTTTAATCCATCACCGTTCTTTAGCCCACTCTGCCACCCCAGTTCAGACATGGCCATATGCAAATCAGTCTGACCCTGTGCCTCATGGGAACAGTCCAGCCCGAACTGCCAAGCCATGTCTTCCCTGGACCAGAAACAAGCTTCCTAGGACCGGTTTCTGGCATTTCAGCCGTCTTCAGCCAGGTTTGCTTGAATCCAGTGGCAAAGTGAGCAAGGGACTCACGTCTGAGCGTACCCTGCCAACTTATGGTGAACAAAGCAAAAACCAAAGGAAATGATGGACGGAGTGTTGAACATTGCAAGCACTCACCCCCAGTCAACTGATCTGGGTTTAATCCATCACCGTTCTTTAGCCCACTCTGCCACCCCAGTTCAGACATGGCCATATGCAAATCAGTCTGACCCTGTGCCTCATGGGAACAGTCCAGCCCAAACTGCCAAGCCATGTCTTCCCTGGACCGGAAACAAGCTTCCTAGGACCGGTTTCTGGCATTTCAGTCAGGCTTGCTGGAATCCAGTGGCAAAGTGAGCAAGGGACTCACGTCTGAGCATACCCTGCCAACTTATGGCGAACAAAGCAAAAACCAAAGGAAATGATGGACGGAGTGTTGAACATTGCAAGCACTCACCCCCAGTCAACTGATCTGGGTTTAATCCATCACCGTTCTTTAACCCACTCTGCCACCCCAGTTCAGACATGGCCATATGCAAATCAGTCTGACCCTGTGCCTCATGGGAACAGTCCAGCCCGAACTGCCAAGCCATGTCTTCCCTGGACCGGAAACAAGCTTCCTAGGACCGGTTTCTGGCATTTCAGCCGTCTTCAGCCAGGCTTGCTTGAATCCAGTGGCAAAGTGAGCAAGGGACTCACGTCTGAGAATACCCTGCCAACTTAAGGCGAACAAAGCAAAAACCAAAGGAAATGATGGACGGAGTGTTGAACATTGCAAGCACTCACCCCCAGTCAACTGATCTGGGTTTAATCCATCACCGTTCTTTAGCCCACTCTGCCACCCCAGTTCAGACATGGCCATATGCAAATCAGTCTGACCCTGTGCCTCATGGGAACAGTCCAGCCCGAAGTGCCAAGCCACGTCTTCCCTGGACCGGAAACAAGCTTCCTAGGACCGGTTTCTTGCATTTCAGCCGTCTTCAGCCAGGCTTGCTTGAATCCACTGGCAAAGTGAGCAAGTGACTCACGTCTGAGCATACCCTGCCAACTTATGGCGAACAAAGCAAAAACCAAAGGAAATGATGGACGGAGTGTTGAACATTGCAAGCACTCACCCCCAGTCAACTGATCTGGGTTTAATCCATCACCGTTCTTTAGCCCACTCTGCCACCCCAGTTCAGACATGGCCATATGCACATCAGTCTGACCCTGTGCCTCATGGGAAAGTCCAGCCCGAGCTGTCAAGCCATGTCTTCCCTGGACCGGAAACAAGCTTCCTAGGACCGGTTTCTGGCATTTCAGCCATCTTCAGCCAGGCTTGCTTGAATCCAGTGGCAAAGTGAGCAAGGGACTCACGTCTGAGCATACCCTGCCAACTTATGGAGAACAAAGCAAACACCAATGGATATGATGGACAGAGTGTTGAACACTGCAAGCACTCACCCCCAGTCAACTGATCTGGGTTTAATCCATCACCGTTCTTTAGCCCACTCTGCCACCCCAGTTCCGACATGGCCATATGCAAATCAGTCTGACCCTGTGCCTCATGGGAACAGTCCAGCCCGAACTGCCAAGCAATGTCTTCCCTGGACCAGAAACAAGCTTCCTAGGACCGGTTTCTGGCATTTCAGCCGTCTTCAGCCAGGCTTGCTTGAATCCAGTGGCAAAGTGAGCAAGGGACTCACGTCTGAGCATACCCTGCCAACTTATGCCGAACAAAGCAAAAACCAAAGGAAATGATGGACGGAGTGTTGAACATTGCAAGCACTCACCCCCAGTCAACTGATCTGGGTTTAATCCATCACCGTTCTTTAGCCCACTCTGCCACCCCAGTTCAGACATGGCCATATGCAAATCAGTCTGACCCTGTGCCTCATGGGAACAGTCCAGCCCGAACTGT
Organism: Triturus cristatus; assembly: GCF_964204655.1. Lineage (NCBI taxonomy): Eukaryota > Metazoa > Chordata > Amphibia > Caudata > Salamandridae > Triturus > Triturus cristatus. Next base: position 53,451 of record NW_028187389.1, read on the forward strand.
CAAGCCATGTCTTCCTAGGACCGGTTTCTGGCATTTCAGCCGTCTTCAGCCAGACTTGCTTGAATCCAGTGGCAAAGTGAGCAAGGGACTCACGTCTGAGCAAACCCTGCCAACTTATGGCGAACAAAGCAAAAACCAAAGGAAATGATGGACGGAGTGTTGAACATTGCAAGCATTCACCCCCAGGCAACTGATCTGGGTTTAATCCATCACCGTTCTTTAGCCCACTCTGCCACCCCAGTTCAGACATGGCCATATGCAAATCAGTCTGACCCTGTGCCTCATGGGAACAGTCCAGCCCGAACTGCCAAGCCATGTCTTCCCTGGACCGGAAACAGGATTCCTAGGACCGGTTTCTGGCATTTCAGCCATCTTCAGCCAGGCTTGCTTGAATCCAGTGGCAAAGTGAGCAAGGGACTCACGTCTGAGCATACCCTGCCAACTTATGGCGAGCAAAGCAAAAACCAAAGGAAATGATGGACGGAGTGTTAAACATTGCAAGCACTCACCCCCAGTCAACTGATCTGGGTTTAATCCATTGCTGTTCTTTAGCCCACTCTGCCAACCCAGTTCAGACATGGCCATATGCAAATCAGTCTGACCCTGTGCCTCATGGGAACAATCCAGCCCGAACTGCCAAGCCATGTCGTCCCTGGACCGGAAACAAGCTTCCTACGACCGGTTTCTGGCATTTCAGCCGTCTTCAGCCAGGCTTGCTTGAATCCAGTGGCAAAGTGAGCAAGGGACTCACGTCTGAGCATACCCTGCCAACTTATGGCGAACAAAGCAAAAACCAAAGGAAATGATGGACGGAGTGTTGAACATTGCAAGCACTCACCCCCAGTCAACTGATCTGGGTTTAATCCATCACCGTTCTTTAGCCCACTCTGCCACTGCAGTTCAGACATGGCCATATGCAAATCAGTCTGACCCTGTGCCTCATGGGAACAGTCCAGCCCGAACTGCCAAACCATGTCTTCCCTGGACCGGAAACAAGCTTCCTAGGACCGGTTTCTGGCATTTCAGCTGTCTTCAGCCAGACTTGCTTGAATCCAGTGGCAAAGTGAGCAAGGGACTCACGTCTGAGCATACCCTGCCAACTTATGGCGAACAAAGCAAAAACCAAAGGAAATGATGGACTGAGTGTTGAACATTGCAAGCATTCACCCCCAGGCAACTGATCTGGGTTTAATCCATCACCGTTCTTTAGCCCACTCTGCCACCCCAGTTCAGACATGGCCATATGCAAATCAGTCTGCCCCTGTGCCTTATGGGAACAGTCCAGCCCAAACTGCCAAGCCATGTCTTCCCTGGACCGGAAACAAGCTTCCTAGGACCAGTTTCTGGCATTTCAGCCGTCTTCAGCCAGGCTTGCTTGAATCCAGTGGCAAAGTGAGCAAGGGACTCACGTCTGAGCATACCCTGCAAACTTATGGCGAACAAAGCAAAAACCAAAGGAAAAGATGGACGGAGTGTTGAACATTGTAAGCACTCACCCCCAGTTAACTGATCTGGGTTTAATCCATCACCGTTCTTTAGCCCACTCTGCCACCCCAGTTCAGACATGGCCATATGCAAATCAGTCTGACCCTGTACCTCATGGGAACAGTCCAGCCCGAACTGCCGAGCCATGTCTTCCCTGGACCGGAAACAAGCTTCCTAGGACCGGTTTCTGGCATTTCAGCCGTCTTCAGCCAGGCTTGCTTGAATCCAGTGGCAAAGTGAGCAAGGGACTCACGTCTGAGCATACCCTGCCAAATTATGGCGAACAAAGCAAAAACCAAAGGAAATGATGGACGGAGTGTTGAACATTGCAAGCATTCACCCCCAGGCAACTGATCTGGGTTTAATCCATCACCGTTCTTTAGCCCACTCTGCCACCCCAGTTCAGACATGGCCATATGCAAATCAATCTGACCCTGTGCCTCATGGGAACAGTCCTGCCCGAACTGCCAAGCCATTTCTTCCCTGGACCGGAAACAAGCTTCCTAGGACCGGTTTCTGGCATTTCAGCCGTCTTCAGCCAGGCTTGCTTGAATCCAGTGGCAAAGTGAGCAAGGGACTCACGTCTGAGCATACCCTGCCAACTTATGGCGAACAAAGCAAAAACCAAAGGAAATGATGGACGGAGTGTTGAACATTGCAAGCACTCACCCCCAGTCAACTGATCTGGGTTTAATCCATCACCGTTCTTTAGCCCACTCTGCCACCCCAGTTCAGACATGGCCATATGCAAATCAGTCTGACCCTGTGCCTCATGGGAACAATCCAGCCCGAACTGCCAAGCCATGTCTTCCCGGGACCGGAAACAAGCTTCCTAGGACCGGTTTCTGGCATTTCAGCCGTCTTCAGCCAGGCTTGCTTGAATCCAGTGGCAAAGTGAGCAAGGGACTCTCGTCTGAGCATACCCTGCCAACTTATGGCGAACAAAGCAAAAACCAAAGGAAATGATGGACAGAGTGTTGAACATTGCAAGCACTCACCCCCAGTCAACTGATCTTGGTTTAATCCATCACCGTTCTTTAGCCCACTCTGCCACCCCAGTTCAGACATGGCCATATGCAAATCAGTCTGACCCTGTGCCTCATGGGAACAGTCCAGCCCGAAATGCCAAGCCATGACTTCCCTGGACCAGAAACAAGCTTCCTAGGACCGGTTTCTGGTATTTCAGCCGTCTTCAGCCAGGCTTGCTTGAATCCAGTGGCAAAGTGAGCAAGGGACTCACGTCTGAGCATACCCTGCCAACTTATGGCGAACAAAGCAAAATCCAAAGGAAATGATGGACGGAGTGTTGAACATTGCAAGCACTCACCCCCAGTCAACTGATCTGGGTTTAATCCATCACCGTTCTTTAGCCCACTCTGCCACCCCAGTTCAGACATGGCCATATGCAAATCAGTCTGACCCTGTGCCTCATGGGAACAGTCCAGCCCGAACTGCCAAGCCATGTCTTCCCTGGACCGGAAACAAGCTTCCTAGGACCGGTTTCTTGCATTTCAAAAGTCTTCAGCCAGGCTTGCTTGAATCCAGTGGCAAAGTGAGCAAGGGACTCACGTCTGAGCATACCCTGCCAACTTATGGCGAACAAAGCAAAAATCAAAGGAAATGATGGACGGAGTGTTGAACATTGCAAGCACTCACCCCCAGTCAACTGATCTGGGTTTAATCCATCACCGTTCTTTAGCCCACTCTGCCACCCCAGTTCAGACATGGCCATATGCAAATCAGTCTGCCCCTGTGCCTCATGGGAACAGTCCAGCCCGAACTGCCAAGCCATGTCTTCCCTGGTCCGGAAACAAGCTTCCTAGGACCGGTTTCTGGCATTTCAGCCGTCTTGCTTGAATCCAGTGGCAAAGTGAGCAAGGGACTCACGTCTGAGCATACCCTGCCAACTTATGGCGAACAAAGCAAAAACCAAAGGAAATGATGGACGGAGTGTTGAACATTGCAAGCACTCACCCCCAGTCAACTGATCTGGGTTTAATCCATCACCGTTCTTTAGCCCACTCTGCCACCCCAGTTCAGACATGGCCATATGCAAATCAGTCTGACCCTGTGACTCATGGGAACAGTCCAGCCCGAACTGCCAAGCCATGTCTTCCCTGGACCGGAAACAAGCTTCCTAGGACCGGTTTCTGGCATTTCAGCCGTCTTCAGCCAGGCTTGCTTGAATCCAGTGGCAAAGTGAGCAAGGGACTCACGTCTGAGCATACCCTGCCAACTTATGGCGAACAAAGCAAAAACCAAAGGAAATGATGGACGGAGTGTTGAACATTGCAAGCACTCACCCCCAGTCAACTGATCTGGGTTTAATCCATCACCGTTCTTTAGCCCACTCTGCCACCCCAGTTCAGACATGGCCATATGCAAATCAGTCTGACCCTGTGACTCATGGGAACAGTCCAGCCCGAACTGCCAAGCCATGTCTTCCCTGGACCGGAAACAAGCTTCCTAGGACCGGTTTCTGGCATTTCAGCCGTCTTCAGCCAGGCTTGCTTGAATCCAGTGGCAAAGTGAGCAAGGGACTCACGTCTGAGCATACCCTGCCAACTTATGGCGAACAAAGCAAAAACCAAAGGAAATGATGGACGGAGTGTTGAACATTGCAAGCACTCACCCCCAGTCAACTGATCTGGGTTTAATCCATCACCGTTCTTTAGCCCACTCTGCCACCCCAGTTCAGACATGGCCATTTGCAAATCAGTCTGCCCCTGTGCCTCATGGGAACAGTCCAGCCCAAACTGCCAAGCCATGTCTTCCCTGGACTGGAAACAAGCTTCCTAGGACCGGTTTCTGGCATTTCAGCCGTCTTCAGCCAGGCTTGCTTGAATCCAGTGGCAAAGAGAGCAAGGGACTCACGTCTGAGCATACCCTGCCAACTTATGGCGAACAAAGCAAAAACCAAAGGAAATGATGGACGGAGTGTTGAACATTGCAAGCACTCACCCCCAGTCAACTGATCTGGGTTTAATCCATCACCGTTCTTTAGCCCACTCTGCCACCCCAGTTCAGACATGGCCATATGCAAATCAGTCTGACCCTGTGCCTCATGGGAACAGTCCAGCCCGAACTGCCACGCCATGTCTTCCCTGGACCGGAAACAAGCTTCCTAGGACCGGTTTCTGGCATTTCAGCCGTCTTCAGCCAGACTTGCTTGAATCCAGTGGCAAAGTGAGCAAGGGACTCACGTCTGAGCATACCCTGCCAACTTATGGCGAACAAAGCAAAAACCAAAGGAAATGATGGACGGAGTGTTGAACATTGCAAGCATTCACCCCCAGGCAACTGATCTGGGTTTAATCCATCACCGTTCTTTAGCCCACTCTGCCACGCCAGTTCAGACATGGCCATATGCAAATCAGTCTGACCCTGTGCCTCATGGGAACAGTCCAGCCCGAACTGCCAAGCCATGTCTTCCCTGGACCGGAAACAAGCTTCCTAGGACCGGTTTCTGGTATTTCAGCCATCTTCAGCCAGGCTTGCTTGAATCCAGTGGCAAAGTGAGCAATGGACTCACGTCTGAGCATACCCTGCCAACTTATGGCGAACAAAGCAAAATCCAAATTAAATGATGGACTGAGTGTTGAACATTGCAAGCACTCACTCCCAGTCAACTGATCTGGGTTTAATCCATCACCGTTCTTTAGCCCACTCTGCCACCCCAGTTCAGACATGCCCATATGCAAATCAGTCTGACCCTGTGCCTCATGGGAACAGTCCAGCCCGAACTGCCAAGCCATGTCTTCCCTGGACCGGAAACAAGCTTCCTAGGACCGGTTTCTGGCATTTCAGCCGTCTTCAGCCAGGCTTGCTTGAATCCAGTGGCAAAGTGAGCAAGGGACTCACGTCTGAGCATACCCTGCCAACTTATGGCGAACAAAGCAAAAACCAAAGGAAATGATGGACGGAGTGTTGAACATTGCAAGCACTCACCCCCAGTCAACTGATCTGGGTTTAATCCATCACCGTTCTTTAGCCCACTCTGCCACCCCAGTTCAGACATGGCCATATGCAAATCAGTCCGACCCTGTGCCTCATGGGAACAGTCCAGCCCGAACTGCCAAGCCATGTCTTCCCTGGACCGGAAATAAGCTTCCTAGGACCGGTTTCTGGCATTTCAGCCGTCTTCAGCCAGGCTTGCTTGAATCCAGTGGCAAAGTGAGCAAGGGACTCACGTCTGAGCATACCCTGTCAACTTATGACGAACAAAGCAAAAACCAAAGGAAATGATGGACGGAGTGTTGAACAAATGCAAGCACTCACCCCCAGTCAACTGATCTGGGTTTAATCCATTACCGTTCTTTAGCCCACTCTGCCACCCCAGTTCAGACATGGCCATATGCAAATCAGTCTGACCCTGTGCCTCATGGGAACAGTCCAGCCCGAACTGCCAAGCCATGTCTTCCCTGGACCGGAAACAAGCTTCCTAGGACCGGTTTCTGGCATTTCAGCCGTCTTCAGCCAGGCTTGCTTGAATCCAGTGGCAAAGTGAGCAAGGGACTCACGTCTGAGCATACCCTGCCAACTTATGGCGAACAAAGCAAAAACCAAAGGAAATGATGGACGGAGTGTTGAACATTGCAAGCACTCACCCCCAGTCAACTGATCTGGGTTTAATCCATCACCGTTCTTTAGCCCACTCTGCCACCCCAGTTCAGACATGGCCATTTGCAAATCAGTCTGCCCCTGTGCCTCATGGGAACAGTCCAGCCCAAAACTGCCAAGCCATGTCTTCCCTGGACTGGAAACAAGCTTCCTAGGACCGGTTTCTGGCATTTCAGCCGTCTTCAGCCAGGCTTGCTTGAATCCAGTGGCAAAGAGAGCAAGGGACTCACGTCTGAGCATACCCTGCCAACTTATGGCGAACAAAGCAAAAACCAAAGGAAATGATGGACGGAGTGTTGAACATTGCAAGCACTCACCCCCAGTCAACTGATCTGGGTTTAATCCATCACCGTTCTTTAGCCCACTCTGCCACCCCAGTTCAGACATGGCCATATGCAAATCAGTCTGACCCTGTGCCTCATGGGAACAGTCCAGCCCGAACTGCCACGCCATGTCTTCCCTGGACCGGAAACAAGCTTCCTAGGACCGGTTTCTGGCATTTCAGCCGTCTTCAGCCAGACTTGCTTGAATCCAGTGGCAAAGTGAGCAAGGGACTCACGTCTGAGCATACCCTGCCAACTTATGGCGAACAAAGCAAAAACCAAAGGAAATGATGGACGGAGTGTTGAACATTGCAAGCATTCACCCCCAGGCAACTGATCTGGGTTTAATCCATCACCGTTCTTTAGCCCACTCTGCCACGCCAGTTCAGACATGGCCATATGCAAATCAGTCTGACCCTGTGCCTCATGGGAACAGTCCAGCCCGAACTGCCAAGCCATGTCTTCCCTGGACCGGAAACAAGCTTCCTAGGACCGGTTTCTGGTATTTCAGCCATCTTCAGCCAGGCTTGCTTGAATCCAGTGGCAAAGTGAGCAATGGACTCACGTCTGAGCATACCCTGCCAACTTATGGCGAACAAAGCAAAATCCAAATTAAATGATGGACTGAGTGTTGAACATTGCAAGCACTCACTCCCAGTCAACTGATCTGGGTTTAATCCATCACCGTTCTTTAGCCCACTCTGCCACCCCAGTTCAGACATGCCCATATGCAAATCAGTCTGACCCTGTGCCTCATGGGAACAGTCCAGCCCGAACTGCCAAGCCATGTCTTCCCTGGACCGGAAACAAGCTTCCTAGGACCGATTGTGGCATTTCAGCCGTCTTCAGCCAGGCTTGCTTGAATCCAGTGGCAAAGTGAGCAAGGGACTCACGTCTGAGCATACCCTGCCAACTTATGGCGAACAAAGCAAAAACCAAAGGAAATGATGGACGGAGTGTTGAACATTGCAAGCACTCACCCCCAGTCAACTGATCTGGGTTTAATCCATCACCGTTCTTTAGCCCACTCTGCCACCCCAGTTCAGACATGGCCATATGCAAATCAGTCCGACCCTGTGCCTCATGGGAACAGTCCAGCCCGAACTGCCAAGCCATGTCTTCCCTGGACCGGAAATAAGCTTCCTAGGACCGGTTTCTGGCATTTCAGCCGTCTTCAGCCAGGCTTGCTTGAATCCAGTGGCAAAGTGAGCAAGGGACTCACGTCTGAGCATACCCTGTCAACTTATGACGAACAAAGCAAAAACCAAAGGAAATGATGGACGGAGTGTTGAACAAATGCAAGCACTCACCCCCAGTCAACTGATCTGGGTTTAATCCATTACCGTTCTTTAGCCCACTCTGCCACCCCAGTTCAGACATGGCCATATGCAAATCAGTCTGACCCTGTGCCTCATGGGAACAGTCCAGCCCGAAGTGCCAAGCCATGTCTTCCCTGGACCGGAAACAAGCTTCCTAGGACCGGTTTCTGGCATTTCAGCCGTCTTCAGCCAGGCTTTCTTGAATCCAGTGGCAAAGTGAGCAAGGGACTCACGTCTGAGCATACCCTGCCAACTTATGGCGAACAAAGCAAAAACCAAAGGAAATGATGGACGGAGTGTTGAACATTGCAAGCACTCACCCCCAGTCAACTGATCTGGGTTTAATCCATCACTGTTCTTTAGCCCACTCTGCCACCCCAGTTCAGACATGGCCATATGCACATCAGTCTGACCCTGTCCCTCATGGGATCAGTCCAGCCCGAACTGTCAAGCCATGTCTTCCCTGGACCGGAAACAAGCTTCCTAGGACCGGTTTCTGGCATTTCAGCCGTCTTCAGCCAGGCTTGCTTGAATCCAGTGGCAAAGTGAGCAAGGGACTCACGTCTGAGCATACCCTGCCAACTTATGGAGAACAAAGCAAACACCAATGGAAATGATGGACGGAGTGTTGAACATTGCAAGCACTTACCCCCAGTCAACGGATCTGGGTTTAATCCATCACCGTTCTTTAGCCCACTCTGCCACCCCAGTTCAGACATGGCCATATGCAAATCAGTCTGACCCTGTGCCTCATGGGAACAGTCCAGCCCGAACTGCCAAGTCATGTCTTCCCTGGACCAGAAACAAGCTTCCTAGGACCGGTTTCTGGCATTTCAGCCGTCTTCAGCCAGGCTTGCTTGAATCCAGTGGCAAAGTGAGCAAGGGTCTCACGTCTGAGCATACCCTGCCAACTTATGGCGAACAAAGCAAAAACCAAAGGAAATGATGGACGGAGTGCTGAACATTGCAAGCACTCACCCCCAGTCAACTGATCTGTGTTTAATCCATCACCGTTCTTTAGCCCACTCTGCCACCCCAGTTCAGACATGGCCATATGCAAATCAGTCTGACCCTGTGCCTCTTGGGAACAGTCCAGCCCGAACTGCCAAGCTATGTCTTCCCTGGACCGGAAACAAGCTTCCTAGGACCGGTTTCTGGCATTTCAGCCGTCTTCAGCCAGGCTTGCTTGAATCCAGTGGCAAAGAGAGCAAGGGACTCACGTCTGAGCATACCCTGCCAACTTATGGCGAACAAAGCAAAAACCAAAGGAAATGATGGACGGAGTGTTGAACATTGCAAGCACTCACCCCCAGTCAACTGATCTGGGTTTAATCCATCACCGTTCTTTAGCCCACTCTGCCACCCCAGTTCAGACATGGCCATATGCAAATCAGTCTGACCCTGTGCCTCATGGGAACAGTCCAGCCCGAACTGCCACGCCATGTCTTCCCTGGACCGGAAACAAGCTTCCTAGGACCGGTTTCTGGCATTTCAGCCGTCTTCAGCCAGACTTGCTTGAATCCAGTGGCAAAGTGAGCAAGGGACTCACGTCTGAGCATACCCTGCCAACTTATGGCGAACAAAGCAAAAACCAAAGGAAATGATGGACGGAGTGTTGAACATTGCAAGCATTCACCCCCAGGCAACTGATCTGGGTTTAATCCATCACCGTTCTTTAGCCCACTCTGCCACCCCAGTTCAGACATGGCCATATGCAAATCAGTCTGACCCTGTGCCTCATGGGAACAGTCCAGCCCGAACTGCCAAGCCATGTCTTCCCTGGACCGGAAACAAGCTTCCTAGGACCGGTTTCTGGTATTTCAGCCATCTTCAGCCAGGCTTGCTTGAATCCAGTGGCAAAGTGAGCAAGGGACTCACGTCTGAGCATACCCTGCCAACTTATGGCGAACAAAGCAAAATCCAAATTAAATGATGGACTGAGTGTTGAACATTGCAAGCACTCACTCCCAGTCAACTGATCTGGGTTTAATCCATCACCGTTCTTTAGCCCACTCTGCCACCCCAGTTCAGACATGCCCATATGCAAATCAGTCAGACCCTGTGCCTCATGGGAACAGTCCAGCCCGAACTGCCAAGCCATGTCTTCCCTGGACCGGAAACAAGCTTCCTAGGACCGGTTTCTGGCATTTCAGCCGTCTTCAGCCAGGCTTGCTTGAATCCAGTGGCAAAGTGAGCAAGGGACTCACGTCTGAGCATACCCTGCCAACTTATGGCGAACAAAGCAAAAACCAAAGGAAATGATGGACGGAGTGTTGAACATTGCAAGCACTCACCCCCAGTCAACTGATCTGGGTTTAATCCATCACCGTTCTTTAGCCCACTCTGCCACCCCAGTTCAGACATGGCCATATGCAAATCAGTCTGACCCTGTGCCTCATGGGAACAGTCCAGCCCGAACTGCCAAGCCATGTCTTCCCTGGACCGGAAATAAGCTTCCTAGGACCGGTTTCTGGCATTTCAGCCGTCTTCAGCCAGGCTTGCTTGAATCCAGTGGCAAAGTGAGCAAGGGACTCACGTCTGAGCATACCCTGTCAACTTATGGCGAACAAAGCAAAAACCAAAGGAAATGATGGACGGAGTGTTGAACAAATGCAAGCACTCACCCCCAGTCAACTGATCTGGGTTTAATCCATCACCGTTCTTTAGCCCACTCTGCCACCCCAGTTCAGACATGGCCATATGCAAATCAGTCTGACCCTGTGCCTCATGGGAACAGTCCAGCCCGAAGTGCCAAGCCATGTCTTCCCTGGACCGGAAACAAGCTTCCTAGGACCGGTTTCTGGCATTTCAGCCGTCTTCAGCCAGGCTTTCTTGAATCCAGTGGCAAAGTGAGCAAGGGACTCACGTCTGAGCATACCCTGCCAACTTATGGCGAACAAAGCAAAAACCAAAGGAAATGATGGACGGAGTGTTGAACATTGCAAGCACTCACCCCCAGTCAACTGATCTGGGTTTAATCCATCACTGTTCTTTAGCCCACTCTGCCACCCCAGTTCAGACATGGCCATATGCACATCAGTCTGACCCTGTCCCTCATGGGATCAGTCCAGCCCGAACTGTCAAGCCATGTCTTCCCTGGACCGGAAACAAGCTTCCTAGGACCGGTTTCTGGCATTTCAGCCGTCTTCAGCCAGGCTTGCTTGAATCCAGTGGCAAAGTGAGCAAGGGACTCACGTCTGAGCATACCCTGCCAACTTATGGAGAACAAAGCAAACACCAATGGAAATGATGGACGGAGTGTTGAACATTGCAAGCACTTACCCCCAGTCAACTGATCTGGGTTTAATCCATCACCGTTCTTTAGCCCACTCTGCCACCCCAGTTCAGACATGGCCATATGCAAATCAGTCTGACCCTGTGCCTCATGGGAACAGTCCAGCCCGAACTGCCAAGTCATGTCTTCCCTGGACCAGAAACAAGCTTCCTAGGACCGGTTTCTGGCATTTCAGCCGTCTTCAGCCAGGCTTGCTTGAATCCAGTGGCAAAGTGAGCAAGGGTCTCACGTCTGAGCATACCCTGCCAACTTATGGCGAACAAAGCAAAAACCAAAGGAAATGATGGACGGAGTGCTGAACATTGCAAGCACTCACCCCCAGTCAACTGATCTGGGTTTAATCCATCACCGTTCTTTAGCCCACTCTGCCACCCCAGTTCAGACATGGCCATATGCAAATCAGTCTGACCCTGTGCCTCTTGGGAACAGTCCAGCCCGAACTGCCAAGCTATGTCTTCCCTGGACCGGAAACAAGCTTCCTAGGACCGGTTTCTGGCATTTCAGCCGTCTTCAGCCAGGCTTGCTTGAATCCAGTGGCAAAGTGAGCAAGGGACTCACGTCTGAGCATACCCTGCCAACTTATGGTGAACAAAGCAAAAACCAAAGGAAATGATGGACGGAGTGTTGAACATTGCAAGCACTCACCCCCAGTCAACTGATCTGGGTTTAATCCATCACCGTTCTTTAGCCCACTCTGCCACCCCAGTTCAGACATGGACATATGCAAATCAGTCTGACCCTGTGCCTCATGGGAACAGTCCAGCCCGAACTGCCAAGCCATGTCTTCCCTGGACCGGAAACAAGCTTCCTAGGACCGGTTTCTGGCATTTCAGCCGTCTTCAGCCAGGCTTGCTTGAATCCAGTGGCAAAGTGAGCAAGGGACTCACGTCTGAGCATACACTGCCAACTTATGGCGAACAAAGCAAAAACCAAAGGAAATGATGGACGGAGTGTTGAACATTGCAAGCACTCACCCCCAGTCAACTTATCTGGGTTTAATCCATCACCGTTCTTTAGCCCACTCTGCCACCCCAGTTCAGACATGGCCAAATGCAAATCAGTCTGAACCTGTGCCTCATGGGAACAGTCCAGCCCGAACTGCCAAGCCATGTCTTCCCTGGACCAGAAACAAGCTTCCTAGGACCGGTTTCTGGCATTTTAGCCGTCTTCAGCCAGACTTGCTTGAATCCAGTGGCAAAGTGAGCAAGGGACTCATGGATGAGCATACCCTGCCAACTTATGGCGAACAAAGCAAAAACCAAAGGAAATGATGGACGGAGTGTTGAACATTGCAAGCATTCACCCCCAGGCAACTGATCTGGGTTTAATCCATCACCGTTCTTTAGCCCATTCTGCCACCCCAGTTCAGACATGGCCATATGCAAATCAGTCTGACCCTGTACCTCATGGGAACAGTCCAGCCCGAACTGCCGAGCCATGTCTTCCCTGGACCGGAAACAAGCTTCCTAGGACCGGTTTCTGGCATTTCAGCCGTCTTCAGCCAGGCTTGCTTGAATCCAGTGGCAAAGTGAGCAAGGGACTCACGTCTGAGCATACCCTGCCAAATTATGGCGAACAAAGCAAAAACCAAAGGAAATGATGGACGGAGTGTTGAACATTGCAAGCATTCACCCCCAGGCAACTGATCTGGGTTTAATCCATCACCGTTCTTTAGCCCACTCTGCCACCCCAGTTCAGACATGGCCATATGCAAATCAGTCTGACCCTGTGCCTCATGGGAACAGTCCTGCCCGAACTGCCAAGCCATTTCTTCCCTGGACCGGAAACAAGCTTCCTAGGACAGGTTTCTGGCATTTCAGCCGTCTTCAGCCAGGCTTGCTTGAATCCAGTGGCAAAGTGAGCAAGGGACTCACGTCTGAGCATACCCTGCCAACTTATGGCGAACAAAGCAAAAACCAAAGGAAATGATGGACGGAGTGTTGAACATTGCAAGCACTCACCCCCAGTCAACTGATCTGGGTTTAATCCATTGCTGTTCTTTAGCCCACTCTGCCACCCCAGTTCAGACATGGCCATATGCAAATCAGTCTGACCCTGTGCCTCATGGGAACAATCCAGCCCGAACTGCCAAGCCATGTCTTCCCGGGACCGGAAACAAGCTTCCTAGGACCGGTTTCTGGCATTTCAGCCGTCTTCAGCCAGGCTTGCTTGAATCCAGTGGCAAAGTGAGCAAGGGACTCTCGTCTGAGCATACCCTGCCAACTTATGGCGAACAAAGCAAAAACCAAAGGAAATGATGGACAGAGTGTTGAACATTGCAAGCACTCACCCCCAGTCAACTGATCTTGGTTTAATCCATCACCGTTCTTTAGCCCACTCTGCCACCCCAGTTCAGACATGGCCATATGCAAATCAGTCTGACCCTGTGCCTCATGGGAACAGTCCAGCCCGAAATGCCAAGCCATGTCTTCCCTGGACCAGAAACAAGCTTCCTAGGACCGGTTTCTGGTATTTCAGCCGTCTTCAGCCAGGCTTGCTTGAATCCAGTGGCAAAGTGAGCAAGGGACTCACGTCTGAGCATACCCTGCCAACTTATGGCGAACAAAGCAAAATCCAAATTAAATGATGGACTGAGTGTTGAACATTGCAAGCACTCACCCCCAGTCAACTGATCTGGGTTTAATCCATCACCGTTCTTTAGCCCACTCTGCCACCCCAGTTCAGACATGGCCATATGCAAATCAGTTTGACCCTGTGCCTCATGGGAACAGTCCAGCCCGAAGTGCCAAGCCATGTCTTCCCTGGACCGGAAACAAGCTTCCTAGGACCGGTTTCTGGCATTTCAGCCGTCTTCAGCCAGGCTTGCTTGAATCCAGTGGCAAAGTGAGCAAGGGACTCACGTCTGAGCATACCCTGCCAACTTATGGCGAACAAAGCAAAATCCAAAGGAAATGATGGACGGAGTGTTGAACATTGCAAGCACTCACCCCCAGTCAACTGATCTGGGTTTAATCCATCACCGTTCTTTAGCCCACTCTGCCACCCCAGTTCAGACATGGCCATATGCAAATCAGTCTGACCCTGTGCCTCATGGGAACAGTCCAGCCCGAACTGCCAAGCCATGTCTTCCCTGGACCGGAAACAAGCTTCCTAGGACCGGTTTCTTGCATTTCAAACGTCTTCAGCCAGGCTTGCTTGAATCCAGTGGCAAAGTGAGCAAGGGACTCACGTCTGAGCATACCCTGCCAACTTATGGCGAACAAAGCAAAAATCAAAGGAAATGATGGACGGAGTGTTGAACATTGCAAGCACTCACCCCCAGTCAACTGATCTGGGTTTAATCCATCACCGTTCTTTAGCCCACTCTGCCACCCCAGTTCAGACATGGCCATATGCAAATCAGTCTGCCCCTGTGCCTCATGGGAACAGTCCAGCCCGAACTGCCAAGCCATGTCTTCCCTGGTCCGGAAACAAGCTTCCTAGGACCGGTTTCTGGCATTTCAGCCGTCTTGCTTGAATCCAGTGGCAAAGTGAGCAAGGGACTCACGTCTGAGCATACCCTGCCAACTTATGGCGAACAAAGCAAAAACCAAAGGAAATGATGGACGGAGTGTTGAACATTGCAAGCACTCACCCCCAGTCAACTGATCTGGGTTTAATCCATCACCGTTCTTTAGCCCACTCTGCCACCCCAGTTCAGACATGGCCATATGCAAATCAGTCTGACCCTGTGACTCATGGGAACAGTCCAGCCCGAACTGCCAAGCCATGTCTTCCCTGGACCGGAAACAAGCTTCCTAGGACCGGTTTCTGGCATTTCAGCCGTCTTCAGCCAGGCTTGCTTGAATCCAGTGGCAAAGTGAGCAAGGGACTCACGTCTGAGCATACCCTGCCAACTTATGGCGAACAAAGCAAAAACCAAAGGAAATGATGGACGGAGTGTTGAACATTGCAAGCACTCACCCCCAGTCAACTGATCTGGGTTTAATCCATCACCGTTCTTTAGCCCACTCTGCCACCCCAGTTCAGACATGGCCATTTGCAAATCAGTCTGCCCCTGTGCCTCATGGGAACAGTCCAGCCCAAACTGCCAAGCCATGTCTTCCCTGGACTGGAAACAAGCTTCCTAGGACCGGTTTCTGGCATTTCAGCCGTCTTCAGCCAGGCTTGCTTGAATCCAGTGGCAAAGAGAGCAAGGGACTCACGTCTGAGCATACCCTGCCAACTTATGGCGAACAAAGCAAAAACCAAAGGAAATGATGGACGGAGTGTTGAACATTGCAAGCACTCACCCCCAGTCAACTGATCTGGGTTTAATCCATCACCGTTCTTTAGCCCACTCTGCCACCCCAGTTCAGACATGGCCATATGCAAATCAGTCTGACCCTGTGCCTCATGGGAACAGTCCAGCCCGAACTGCCACGCCATGTCTTCCCTGGACCGGAAACAAGCTTCCTAGGACCGGTTTCTGGCATTTCAGCCGTCTTCAGCCAGACTTGCTTGAATCTAGTGGCAAAGTGAGCAAGGGACTCACGTCTGAGCATACCCTGCCAACTTATGGCGAACAAAGCAAAAACCAAAGGAAATGATGGACGGAGTGTTGAACATTGCAAGCATTCACCCCCAGGCAACTGATCTGGGTTTAATCCATCACCGTTCTTTAGCCCACTCTGCCACCCCAGTTCAGACATGGCCATATGCAAATCAGTCTGACCCTGTGCCTCATGGGAACAGTCCAGCCCGAACTGCCAAGCCATGTCTTCCCTGGACCGGAAACAAGCTTCCTAGGACCGGTTTCTGGTATTTCAGCCATCTTCAGCCAGGCTTGCTTGAATCCAGTGGCAAAGTGAGCAAGGGACTCACGTCTGAGCATACCCTGCCAACTTATGGCGAACAAAGCAAAATCCAAATTAAATGATGGACTGAGTGTTGAACATTGCAAGCACTCACTCCCAGTCAACTGATCTGGGTTTAATCCATCACCGTTCTTTAGCCAACTCTGCCACCCCAGTTCAGACATGCCCATATGCAAATCAGTCTGACCCTGTGCCTCATGGGAACAGTCCAGCCCGAACTGCCAAGCCATGTCTTCCCTGGACCGGAAACAAGCTTCCTAGGACCGGTTTCTGGCATTTCAGCCGTCTTCAGCCAGGCTTGCTTGAATCCAGTGGCAAAGTGAGCAAGGGACTCACGTCTGAGCATACCCTGCCAACTTATGGCGAACAAAGCAAAAACCAAAGGAAATGATGGACGGAGTGTTGAACATTGCAAGCACTCACCCCCAGTCAACTGATCTGGGTTTAATCCATCACCGTTCTTTAGCCCACTCTGCCACCCCAGTTCAGACATGGCCATATGCAAATCAGTCCGACCCTGTGCCACATGGGAACAGTCCAGCCCGAACTGCCAAGCCATGTCTTCCCTGGACCGGAAATAAGCTTCCTAGGACCGGTTTCTGGCATTTCAGCCGTCTTCAGCCAGGCTTGCTTGAATCCAGTGGCAAAGTGAGCAAGGGACTCACGTCTGAGCATACCCTGTCAACTTATGGCGAACAAAGCAAAAACCAAAGGAAATGATGGACGGAGTGTTGAACAAATGCAAGCACTCACCCCCAGTCAACTGATCTGGGTTTAATCCATCACCGTTCTTTAGCCCACTCTGCCACCCCAGTTCAGACATGGCCATATGCAAATCAGTCTGACCCTGTGCCTCATGGGAACAGTCCAGCCCGAAGTGCCAAGCCATGTCTTCCCTGGACCGGAAACAAGCTTCCTAGGACCGGTTTCTGGCATTTCAGCCGTCTTCAGCCAGGCTTTCTTGAATCCAGTGGCAAAGTGAGCAAGGGACTCACGTCTGAGCATACCCTGCCAACTTATGGCGAACAAAGCAAAAACCAAAGGAAATGATGGACGGAGTGTTGAACATTGCAAGCACTCACCCCCAGTCAACTGATCTGGGTTTAATCCATCACTGTTCTTTAGCCCACTCTGCCACCCCAGTTCAGACATGGCCATATGCACATCAGTCTGACCCTGTCCCTCATGGGATCAGTCCAGCCCGAACTGTCAAGCCATGTCTTCCCTGGACCGGAAACAAGCTTCCTAGGACCGGTTTCTGGTATTTCAGCCATCTTCAGCCAGGATTGCTTGAATCCAGTGGCAAAGTGAGCAAGGGACTCACGTCTGAGCATACCCTGCCAACTTATGGAGAACAAAGCAAACACCAATGGAAATGATGGACGGAGTGTTGAACATTGCAAGCACTTACCCCCAGTCAACGGATCTGGGTTTAATCCATCACCGTTCTTTAGCCCACTCTGCCACCCCAGTTCAGACATGGCCATATGCAAATCAGTCTGACCCTGTGCCTCATGGGAACAGTCCAGCCCGAACTGCCAAGTCATGTCTTCCCTGGACCAGAAACAAGCTTCCTAGGACCGGTTTCTGGCATTTCAGCCGTCTTCAGCCAGGCTTGCTTGAATCCAGTGGCAAAGTGAGCAAGGGTCTCACGTCTGAGCATACCCTGCCAACTTATGGCGAACAAAGCAAAAACCAAAGGAAATGATGGACGGAGTGCTGAACATTGCAAGCACTCACCCCCAGTCAACTGATCTGGGTTTAATCCATCACCGTTCTTTAGCCCACTCTGCCACCCCAGTTCAGACATGGCCATATGCAAATCAGTCTGACCCTGTGCCTCATGGGAACAGTCCAGCCCAAACTGCCAAGCCATGTCTTCCCTGGACCGGAAACAAGCTTCCTAGGACCGGTTTCTGGTATTTCAGCCATCTTCAGCCAGGCTTGCTTGAATCCAGTGGCAAAGTGAGCAAGGGACTCACGTCTGAGCATACCCTGCCAACTTATGGCGAACAAAGCAAAATCCAAATTAAATGATGGACTGAGTGTTGAACATTGCAAGCACTCACTCCCAGTCAACTGATCTGGGTTTAATCCATCACCGTTCTTTAGCCCACTCTGCCACCCCAGTTCAGACATGCCCATATGCAAATCAGTCTGACCCTGTGCCTCATGGGAACAGTCCAGCCCGAACTGCCAAGCCATGTCTTCCCTGGACCGGAAACAAGCTTCCTAGGACCGGTTTCTGGCATTTCAGCCGTCTTCAGCCAGGCTTGCTTGAATCCAGTGGCAAAGTGAGCAAGGGACTCACGTCTGAGCATACCCTGCCAACTTATGGCGAACAAAGCAAAAACCAAAGGAAATGATGGACGGAGTGTTGAACATTGCAAGCACTCACCCCCAGTCAACTGATCTGGGTTTAATCCATCACCGTTCTTTAGCCCACTCTGCCACCCCAGTTCAGACATGGCCATATGCAAATCAGTCTGACCCTGTGCCTCATGGGAACAGTCCAGCCCGAACTGCCAAGCCATGTCTTCCCTGGACCGGAAATAAGCTTCCTAGGACCGGTTTCTGGCATTTCAGCCGTCTTCAGCCAGGCTTGCTTGAATCCAGTGGCAAAGTGAGCAAGGGACTCACGTCTGAGCATACCCTGTCAACTTATGGCGAACAAAGCAAAAACCAAAGGAAATGATGGACGGAGTGTTGAACAAATGCAAGCACTCACCCCCAGTCAACTGATCTGGGTTTAATCCATCACCGTTCTTTAGCCCACTCTGCCACCCCAGTTCAGACATGGCCATATGCAAATCAGTCTGACCCTGTGCCTCATGGGAACAGTCCAGCCCGAAGTGCCAAGCCATGTCTTCCCTGGACCGGAAACAAGCTTCCTAGGACCGGTTTCTGGCATTTCAGCCGTCTTCAGCCAGGCTTTCTTGAATCCAGTGGCAAAGTGAGCAAGGGACTCACGTCTGAGCATACCCTGCCAACTTATGGCGAACAAAGCAAAAACCAAAGGAAATGATGGACGGAGTGTTGAACATTGCAAGCACTCACCCCCAGTCAACTGATCTGGGTTTAATCCATCACTGTTCTTTAGCCCACTCTGCCACCCCAGTTCAGACATGGCCATATGCACATCAGTCTGACCCTGTCCCTCATGGGATCAGTCCAGCCCGAACTGTCAAGCCATGTCTTCCCTGGACCGGAAACAAGCTTCCTAGGACCGGTTTCTGGCATTTCAGCCGTCTTCAGCCAGGCTTGCTTGAATCCAGTGGCAAAGTGAGCAAGGGACTCACGTCTGAGCATACCCTGCCAACTTATGGAGAACAAAGCAAACACCAATGGAAATGATGGACGGAGTGTTGAACATTGCAAGCACTTACCCCCAGTCAACGGATCTGGGTTTAATCCATCACCGTTCTTTAGCCCACTCTGCCACCCCAGTTCAGACATGGCCATATGCAAATCAGTCTGACCCTGTGCCTCATGGGAACAGTCCAGCCCGAACTGCCAAGTCATGTCTTCCCTGGACCAGAAACAAGCTTCCTAGGACCGGTTTCTGGCATTTCAGCCGTCTTCAGCCAGGCTTGCTTGAATCCAGTGGCAAAGTGAGCAAGGGTCTCATGTCTGAGCATACCCTGCCAACTTATGGCGAACAAAGCAAAAACCAAAGGAAATGATGGACGGAGTGCTGAACATTGCAAGCACTCACCCCCAGTCAACTGATCTGGGTTTAATCCATCACCGTTCTTTAGCCCACTCTGCCACCCCAGTTCAGACATGGCCATATGCAAATCAGTCTGACCCTGTGCCTCTTGGGAACAGTCCAGCCCGAACTGCCAAGCTATGTCTTCCCTGGACCGGAAACAAGCTTCCTAGGACCGGTTTCTGGCATTTCAGCCGTCTTCAGCCAGGCTTGCTTGAATCCAGTGGCAAAGTGTGCAAGGGACTCACGTCTGAGCATACCCTGCCAACTTATGGTGAACAAAGCAAAAACCAAAGGAAATGATGGACGGAGTGTTGAACATTGCAAGCACTCACCCCCAGTCAACTGATCTGGGTTTAATCCATCACCGTTCTTTAGCCCACTCTGCCACCCCAGTTCAGACATGGACATATGCAAATCAGTCTGACCCTGTGCCTCATGGGAACAGTCCAGCCCGAACTGCCAAGCCATGTCTTCCCTGGACCGGAAACAAGCTTCCTAGGACCGGTTTCTGGCATTTCAGCCGTCTTCAGCCAGGCTTGCTTGAATCCAGTGGCAAAGTGAGCAAGGGACTCACGTCTGAGCATACACTGCCAACTTATGGCGAACAAAGCAAAAACCAAAGGAAATGATGGACGGAGTGTTGAACATTGCAAGCACTCACCCCCAGTCAACTTATCTGGGTTTAATCCATCACCGTTCTTTAGCCCACTCTGCCACCCCAGTTCAGACATGGCCAAATGCAAATCAGTCTGAACCTGTGCCTCATGGGAACAGTCCAGCCCGAACTGCCAAGCCATGTCTTCCCTGGACCAGAAACAAGCTTCCTAGGACCGGTTTCTGGCATTTTAGCCGTCTTCAGCCAGACTTGCTTGAATCCAGTGGCAAAGTGAGCAAGGGACTCATGGATGAGCATACCCTGCCAACTTATGGCGAACAAAGCAAAAACCAAAGGAAATGATGGACGGAGTGTTGAACATTGCAAGCATTCACCCCCAGGCAACTGATCTGGGTTTAATCCATCACCGTTCTTTAGCCCATTCTGCCACCCCAGTTCAGACATGGCCATATGCAAATTAGTCTGACCCTGTGCCTCATGGGAACAATCCAGCCCGAACTGCCAAGCCATGTCTTCCCGGGACTGGAAACAAGCTTCCTAGGAACGGTTTCTGGCATTTCAGCCGTCTTCAGCCAGGCTTGCTTGAATCCAGTGGCAAAGTGAGCAAGGGACTCACGTCTGAGCATACCCTGTCAACTTATGGCGAACAAAGCAAAAACCAAAGGAAATGATGGACGGAGTGTTGAACAAATGCAAGCACTCACCCCCAGTCAACTGATCTGGGTTTAATCCATCACCGTTCTTTAGCCCATTCTGCCACCCCAGTTCAGACATGGCCATATGCAAATTAGTCTGACCCTGTGCCTCATGGGAACAATCCAGCCCGAACTGCCAACCCATGTCTTCCCGGGACTGGAAACAAGCTTCCTAGGACCGGTTTCTGGCATTTCAGCCGTCTTCAGCCAGGCTTGCTTGAATCCAGTGGCAAAGTGAGCAAGGGACTCTCGTCTGAGCATACCCTGCCAACTTATGGTGAACAAAGCAAAAACCAAAGGAAATGATGGACAGAGTGTTGAACATTGCAAGCACTCACCCCCAGTCAACTGATCTGGGTTTAATCCATCACCGTTCTTTAGCCCACTCTGCCACCCCAGTTCAGACATGGCCATATGCAAATCAATCTGACCCTGTGCCTCATGGGAACAGTCCAGCCCGAACTGCCACGCCATGTCTTCCCTGGACCGGAAACAAGCTTCCTAGGACCGGTTTCTGGCATTTCAGCCGTCTTCAGCCAGACTTGCTTGAATCCAGTGGCAAAGTGAGCAAGGGACTCACGTCTGAGCATACCCTGCCAACTTATGGCGAACAAAGCAAAAACCAAAGGAAATGATGGACGGAGTGTTGAACATTGCAAGCATTCACCCCCAGGCAACTGATCTGGGTTTAATCCATCACCGTTCTTTAGCCCACTCTGCCACCCCAGTTCAGACATGGCCATATGCAAATCAGTCTGACCCTGTGCCTCATGGGAACAGTCCAGCCCGAACTGCCAAGCCATGTCTTCCCTGGACCGGAAACAAGCTTCCTAGGACCGGTTTCTGGTATTTCAGCCATCTTCAGCCAGGCTTGCTTGAATCCAGTGGCAAAGTGAGCAAGGTACTCACGTCTGAGAATACCCTGCCAACTTATGGCGAACAAAGCAAAATCCAAATTAAATGATGGACTGAGTGTTGAACATTGCAAGCACTCACTCCCAGTCAACTGATCTGGGTTTAATCCATCACCGTTCTTTAGCCCACTCTGCCACCCCAGTTCAGACATGCCCATATGCAAATCAGTCTGACCCTGTGCCTCATGGGAACAGTCCAGCCCGAACTGCCAAGCCATGTCTTCCCTGGACCGGAAACAAGCTTCCTAGGACCGGTTTCTGGCATTTCAGCCGTCTTCAGCCAGGCTTGCTTGAATCCAGTGGCAAAGTGAGCAAGGGACTCACGTCTGAGCATACCCTGCCAACTTATGGCGAACAAAGCAAAAACCAAAGGAAATGATGGACGGAGTGTTGAACATTGCAAGCACTCACCCCCAGTCAACTGATCTGGGTTTAATCCATCACCGTTCTTTAGCCCACTCTGCCACCCCAGTTCAGACATGGCCATATGCAAATCAGTCTGACCCTGTGCCTCATGGGAACAGTCCAGCCCGAACTGCCAAGCCATGTCTTCCCTGGACCGGAAATAAGCTTCCTAGGACCGGTTTCTGGCATTTCAGCCGTCTTCAGCCAGGCTTGCTTGAATCCAGTGGCAAAGTGAGCAAGGGACTCACGTCTGAGCATACCCTGTCAATTTATGGCGAACAAAGCAAAAACCAAAGGAAATGATGGACGGAGTGTTGAACAAATGCAAGCACTCACCCCCAGTCAACTGATCTGGGTTTAATCCATCACCGTTCTTTAGCCCACTCTGCCACCCCAGTTCAGACATGGCCATATGCAAATCAGTCTGACCCTGTGCCTCATGGGAACAGTCCAGCCCGAAGTGCCAAGCCATGTCTTCCCTGGACCGGAAACAAGCTTCCTAGGACCGGTTTCTGGCATTTCAGCCGTCTTCAGCCAGGCTTTCTTGAATCCAGTGGCAAAGTGAGCAAGGGACTCACGTCTGAGCATACCCTGCCAACTTATGGCGAACAAAGCAAAAACCAAAGGAAATGATGGACGGAGTGTTGAACATTGCAAGCACTCACCCCCAGTCAACTGATCTGGGTTTAATCCATCACTGTTCTTTAGCCCACTCTGCCACCCCAGTTCAGACATGGCCATATGCACATCAGTCTGACCCTGTCCCTCATGGGATCAGTCCAGCCCGAACTGTCAAGCCATGTCTTCCCTGGACCGGAAACAAGCTTCCTAGGACCGGTTTCTGGCATTTCAGCCGTCTTCAGCCAGGCTTGCTTGAATCCAGTGGCAAAGTGAGCAAGGGACTCACGTCTGAGCATACCCTGCCAACTTATGGAGAACAAAGCAAACACCAATGGAAATGATGGACGGAGTGTTGAACATTGCAAGCACTTACCCCCAGTCAACGGATCTGGGTTTAATCCATCACCGTTCTTTAGCCCACTCTGCCACCCCAGTTCAGACATGGCCATATGCAAATCAGTCTGACCCTGTGCCTCATGGGAACAGTCCAGCCCGAACTGCCAAGTCATGTCTTCCCTGGACCAGAAACAAGCTTCCTAGGACCGGTTTCTGGCATTTCAGCCGTCTTCAGCCAGGCTTGCTTGAATCCAGTGGCAAAGTGAGCAAGGGTCTCATGTCTGAGCATACCCTGCCAACTTATGGCGAACAAAGCAAAAACCAAAGGAAATGATGGACGGAGTGCTGAACATTGCAAGCACTCACCCCCAGTCAACTGATCTGGGTTTAATCCATCACCGTTCTTTAGCCCACTCTGCCACCCCAGTTCAGACATGGCCATATGCAAATCAGTCTGACCCTGTGCCTCTTGGGAACAGTCCAGCCCGAACTGCCAAGCTATGTCTTCCCTGGACCGGAAACAAGCTTCCTAGGACCGGTTTCTGGCATTTCAGCCGTCTTCAGCCAGGCTTGCTTGAATCCAGTGGCAAAGTGAGCAAGGGACTCACATCTGAGCATACCCTGCCAACTTATGGTGAACAAAGCAAAAACCAAAGGAAATGATGGACGGAGTGTTGAACATTGCAAGCACTCACCCCCAGTCAACTGATCTGGGTTTAATCCATCACCGTTCTTTAGCCCACTCTGCCACCCCAGTTCAGACATGGCCATATGCAAATCAGTCTGACCCTGTGCCTCATGGGAACAGTCCAGCCCGAACTGCCAAGCCATGTCTTCCCTGGACCGGAAACAAGCTTCCTAGGACCGGTTTCTGGCATTTCAGCCGTCTTCAGCCAGGCTTGCTTGAATCCAGTGGCAAAGTGAGCAAGGGACTCACGTCTGAGCATACCCTGCCAACTTATGGCGAACAAAGCAAAAACCAAAGGAAATGATGGACGGAGTGTTGAACATTGCAAGCACTCACCCCCAGTCAACTGATCTGGGTTTAATCCATCACTGTTCTTTAGCCCACTCTGCCACCCCAGTTCAGACATGGCCATATGCACATCAGTCTGACCCTGTCCCTCATGGGATCAGTCCAGCCCGAACTGTCAAGCCATGTCTTCCCTGGACCGGAAACAAGCTTCCTAGGACCGGTTTCTGGCATTTCAGCCGTCTTCAGCCAGGCTTGCTTGAATCCAGTGGCAAAGTGAGCAAGGGACTCACGTCTGAGCATACCCTGCCAACTTATGGAGAACAAAGCAAACACCAATGGAAATGATGGACGGAGTGTTGAACATTGCAAGCACTTACCCCCAGTCAACGGATCTGGGTTTAATCCATCACCGTTCTTTAGCCCACTCTGCCACCCCAGTTCAGACATGGCCATATGCAAATCAGTCTGACCCTGTGCCTCATGGGAACAGTCCAGCCCGAACTGCCAAGTCATGTCTTCCCTGGACCAGAAACAAGCTTCCTAGGACCGGTTTCTGGCATTTCAGCCGTCTTCAGCCAGGCTTGCTTGAATCCAGTGGCAAAGTGAGCAAGGGTCTCACGTCTGAGCATACCCTGCCAACTTATGGCGAACAAAGCAAAAACCAAAGGAAATGATGGACGGAGTGCTGAACATTGCAAGCACTCACCCCCAGTCAACTGATCTGGGTTTAATCCATCACCGTTCTTTAGCCCACTCTGCCACCCCAGTTCAGACATGGCCATATGCAAATCAGTCTGACCCTGTGCCTCTTGGGAACAGTCCAGCCCGAACTGCCAAGCTATGTCTTCCCTGGACCGGAAACAAGCTTCCTAGGACCGGTTTCTGGCATTTCAGCCGTCTTCAGCCAGGCTTGCTTGAATCCAGTGGCAAAGTGTGCAAGGGACTCACGTCTGAGCATACCCTGCCAACTTATGGTGAACAAAGCAAAAACCAAAGGAAATGATGGACGGAGTGTTGAACATTGCAAGCACTCACCCCCAGTCAACTGATCTGGGTTTAATCCATCACCGTTCTTTAGCCCACTCTGCCACCCCAGTTCAGACATGGACATATGCAAATCAGTCTGACCCTGTGCCTCATGGGAACAGTCCAGCCCGAACTGCCAAGCCATGTCTTCCCTGGACCGGAAACAAGCTTCCTAGGACCGGTTTCTGGCATTTCAGCCGTCTTCAGCCAGGCTTGCTTGAATCCAGTGGCAAAGTGAGCAAGGGACTCACGTCTGAGCATACACTGCCAACTTATGGCGAACAAAGCAAAAACCAAAGGAAATGATGGACGGAGTGTTGAACATTGCAAGCACTCACCCCCAGTCAACTTATCTGGGTTTAATCCATCACCGTTCTTTAGCCCACTCTGCCACCCCAGTTCAGACATGGCCAAATGCAAATCAGTCTGAACCTGTGCCTCATGGGAACAGTCCAGCCCGAACTGCCAAGCCATGTCTTCCCTGGACCAGAAACAAGCTTCCTAGGACCGGTTTCTGGCATTTTAGCCGTCTTCAGCCAGACTTGCTTGAATCCAGTGGCAAAGTGAGCAAGGGACTCATGGATGAGCATACCCTGCCAACTTATGGCGAACAAAGCAAAAACCAAAGGAAATGATGGACGGAGTGTTGAACATTGCAAGCATTCACCCCCAGGCAACTGATCTGGGTTTAATCCATCACCGTTCTTTAGCCCATTCTGCCACCCCAGTTCAGACATGGCCATATGCAAATTAGTCTGACCCTGTGCCTCATGGGAACAATCCAGCCCGAACTGCCAAGCCATGTCTTCCCGGGACTGGAAACAAGCTTCCTAGGAACGGTTTCTGGCATTTCAGCCGTCTTCAGCCAGGCTTGCTTGAATCCAGTGGCAAAGTGAGCAAGGGACTCACGTCTGAGCATACCCTGTCAACTTATGGCGAACAAAGCAAAAACCAAAGGAAATGATGGACGGAGTGTTGAACAAATGCAAGCACTCACCCCCAGTCAACTGATCTGGGTTTAATCCATCACCGTTCTTTAGCCCATTCTGCCACCCCAGTTCAGACATGGCCATATGCAAATTAGTCTGACCCTGTGCCTCATGGGAACAATCCAGCCCGAACTGCCAAGCCATGTCTTCCCGGGACTGGAAACAAGCTTCCTAGGACCGGTTTCTGGCATTTCAGCCGTCTTCAGCCAGGCTTGCTTGAATCCAGTGGCAAAGTGAGCAAGGGACTCTCGTCTGAGCATACCCTGCCAACTTATGGTGAACAAAGCAAAAACCAAAGGAAATGATGGACTGAGTGTTGAACATTGCAAGCACTCACTCCCAGTCAACTGATCTGGGTTTAATCCATCACCGTTCTTTAGCCCACTCTGCCACCCCAGTTCAGACATGCCCATATGCAAATCAGTCTGACCCTGTGCCTCATGGGAACAGTCCAGCCCGAACTGCCAAGCCATGTCTTCCCTGGACCGGAAACAAGCTTCCTAGGACAGATTTCTGGCATTTCAGCCGTCTTCAGCCAGGCTTGCTTGAATCCAGTGGCAAAGTGAGCAAGGGACTCACGTCTGAGCATACCCTGCCAACTTATGGCGAACAAAGCAAAAACCAAAGGAAATGATGGACGGAGTGTTGAACATTGCAAGCACTCACCCCCAGTCAACTGATCTGGGTTTAATCCATCACCGTTCTTTAGCCCACTCTGCCACCCCAGTTCAGACATGGCCATATGCAAATCAGTCTGACCCTGTGCCTCATGGGAACAGTCCAGCCCGAACTGCCAAGCCATGTCTTCCCTGGACCGGAAATAAGCTTCCTAGGACCGGTTTCTGGCATTTCAGCCGTCTTCAGCCAGGCTTGCTTGAATCCAGTGGCAAAGTGAGCAAGGGACTCACGTCTGAGCATACCCTGTCAATTTATGGCGAACAAAGCAAAAACCAAAGGAAATGATGGACGGAGTGTTGAACAAATGCAAGCACTCACCCCCAGTCAACTGATCTGGGTTTAATCCATCACCGTTCTTTAGCCCACTCTGCCACCCCAGTTCAGACATGGCCATATGCAAATCAGTCTGACCCTGTGCCTCATGGGAACAGTCCAGCCCGAAGTGCCAAGCCATGTCTTCCCTGGACCGGAAACAAGCTTCCTAGGACCGGTTTCTGGCATTTCAGCCGTCTTCAGCCAGGCTTTCTTGAATCCAGTGGCAAAGTGAGCAAGGGACTCACGTCTGAGCATACCCTGCCAACTTATGGCGAACAAAGCAAAAACCAAAGGAAATGATGGACGGAGTGTTGAACATTGCAAGCACTCACCCCCAGTCAACTGATCTGGGTTTAATCCATCACTGTTCTTTAGCCCACTCTGCCACCCCAGTTCAGACATGGCCATATGCACATCAGTCTGACCCTGTCCCTCATGGGATCAGTCCAGCCCGAACTGTCAAGCCATGTCTTCCCTGGACCGGAAACAAGCTTCCTAGGACCGGTTTCTGGCATTTCAGCCGTCTTCAGCCAGGCTTGCTTGAATCCAGTGGCAAAGTGAGCAAGGGACTCACGTCTGAGCATACCCTGCCAACTTATGGAGAACAAAGCAAACACCAATGGAAATGATGGACGGAGTGTTGAACATTGCAAGCACTTACCCCCAGTCAACGGATCTGGGTTTAATCCATCACCGTTCTTTAGCCCACTCTGCCACCCCAGTTCAGACATGGCCATATGCAAATCAGTCTGACCCTGTGGCTCATGGGAACAGTCCAGCCCGAACTGCCAAGTCATGTCTTCCCTGGACCAGAAACAAGCTTCCTAGGACCGGTTTCTGGCATTTCAGCCGTCTTCAGCCAGGCTTGCTTGAATCCAGTGGCAAAGTGAGCAAGGGTCTCACGTCTGAGCATACCCTGCCAACTTATGGCGAACAAAGCAAAAACCAAAGGAAATGATGGACGGAGTGCTGAACATTGCAAACACTCACCCCCAGTCAACTGATCTGGGTTTAATCCATCACCGTTCTTTAGCCCACTCTGCCACCCCAGTTCAGACATGGCCATATGCAAATCAGTCTGACCCTGTGCCTCTTGGGAACAGTCCAGCCCGAACTGCCAAGCTATGTCTTCCCTGGACCGGAAACAAGCTTCCTAAGACCGGTTTCTGGCATTTCAGCCGTCTTCAGCCAGGCTTGCTTGAATCCAGTGGCAAAGTGAGCAAGGGACTCACGTCTGAGCATACCCTGCCAACTTATGGTGAACAAAGCAAAAACCAAAGGAAATGATGGACGGAGTGTTGAACATTGCAAGCACTCACCCCCAGTCAACTGATCTGGGTTTAATCCATCACCGTTCTTTAGCCCACTAAACCACCCCAGTTCAGACATGGCCATATGCAAATCAGTCTGACCCTGTGCCTCATGGGAACAGTCCAGCCCGAACTGCCAAGCCATGTCTTCCCTGGACCGGAAACAAGCTTCCTAGGACCGGTTTCTGGCATTTCAGCCGTCTTCAGCCAGGCTTGCTTGAATCCAGTGGCAAAGTGAGCAAGGGACTCACGTCTGAGCATACACTGCCAACTTATGGCGAACAAAGCAAAAACCAAAGGAAATGATGGACGGAGTGTTGAACATTGCAAGCACTCACCCCCAGTCAACTTATCTGGGTTTAATCCATCACCGTTCTTTAGCCCACTCTGCCACCCCAGTTCAGACATGGCCAAATGCAAATCAGTCTGAACCTGTGCCTCATGGGAACAGTCCAGCCCGAACTGCCAAGCCATGTCTTCCCTGGACCGGAAACAAGCTTCCTAGGACCGGTTTCTGGCATTTTAGCCGTCTTCAGCCAGACTTGCTTGAATCCAGTGGCAAAGTGAGCAAGGGACTCATGGATGAGCATACCCTGCCAACTTATGGCGAACAAAGCAAAAACCAAAGGAAATGATGGACGGAGTGTTGAACATTGCAAGCATTCACCCCCAGGCAACTGATCTGGGTTTAATCCATCACCGTTCTTTAGCCCATTCTGCCACCCCAGTTCAGACATGGCCATATGCAAATTAGTCTGACCCTGTGCCTCATGGGAACAATCCAGCCCGAACTGCCAAGCCATGTCTTCCCGGGACTGGAAACAAGCTTCCTAGGACCGGTTTCTGGCATTTCAGCCGTCTTCAGCCAGGCTTGCTTGAATCCAGTGGCAAAGTGAGCAAGGGACTCTCGTCTGAGCATACCCTGCCAACTTATGGTGAACAAAGCAAAAACCAAAGGAAATGATGGACAGAGTGTTGAACATTGCAAGCACTCACCCCCAGTCAACTGATCTGGGTTTAATCCATCACCGTTCTTTAGCCCACTCTGCCACCCCAGTTCAGACATGGCCATATGCAAATCAATCTGACCCTGTGCCTCATGGGAACAGTCCAGCCCGAACTGCCAAGCCATGTCTTCCCTGGACCGGAAACAAGCTTCCTAGGACCGGTTTCTGGCATTTCAGCCGTCTTCAGCCAGGCTTGCTTGAATCCAGTGGCAAAGTGAGCAAGGGACTCACGTCTGAGCATACCCTGCCAACTTATGGCGAGCAAAGCAAAATCCAAAGGAAATGATGGACGGAGTGTTGAACATTGCAAGCATTCACCCCCAGGCAACTGATCTGGGTTTAATCCATCACCATTCTTTAGCCCACTCTGCCACCCCAGTTCAGACATGGCCATATGCAAATCAGTCTGACCCTGTGCCTCATGGGAACAGTCCAGCCCGAACTGCCAAGCCATGTCTTCCCTGGACCGGAAACAAGCTTCCTAGGACCGGTTTCTGGTATTTCAGCCGTCTTCAGCCAGGCTTGCTTGAATCCAGTGGCAAAGTGAGCAAGGGACTCACGTCTGAGCATACCCTGCCAACTTATGGCGAACAAAGCAAAATCCAAATTAAATGATGGACGGAGTGTTGAACATTGCAAGCACTCACCCCCAGTCAACTTATCTGGGTTTAATCCATCACTGTTCTTTAGCCCACTCTGCCACCCCAGTTCAGACATGGCCATATGCAAATCAGTCTGACCCTGTGCCTCTTGGGAACAGTCCAGCCCGAACTGCCAAGCCATGTCTTCCCTGGACCGGAAACAAGCTTCCTAGGACCGGTTTCTGGCATTTCAGCCGTCTTCAGCCAGGCTTGCTTGAATCCAGTGGCAAAGTGAGCAAGGGACTCACGTCTGAGCATACACTGCCAACTTATGGCGAACAAAGCAAAAACCAAAGGAAATGATGGACGGAGTGTTGAACATTGCAAGCACTCACCCCCAGTCAACTTATCTGGGTTTAATCCATCACCGTTCTTTAGCCCACTCTGCCACCCCAGTTCAGACATGGCCAAATGCAAATCAGTCTGAACCTGTGCCTCATGGGAACAGTCCAGCCCGAACTGCCAAGCCATGTCTTCCCTGGACCGGAAACAAGCTTCCTAGGACCGGTTTCTGGCATTTCAGCCGTCTTCAGCCAGGCTTGCTTGAATCCAGTGGCAAAGTGAGCAAGGGACTCACGTCTGAGCATACACTGCCAACTTATGGCGAACAAAGCAAAAAGCAAAGGAAATGATGGACGGAGTGTTGAACATTGCAAGCACTCACCCCCAGTCAACTTATCTGGGTTTAATCCATCACCGTTCTTTAGCCCACTCTGCCACCCCAGTTCAGACATGGCCAAATGCAAATCAGTCTGAACCTGTGCCTCATGGGAACAGTCCAGCCCGAACTGCCAAGCCATGTCTTCCCTGGACCGGAAACAAGCTTCCTAGGACCGGTTTCTGGCATTTTAGCCGTCTTCAGCCAGACTTGCTTGAATCCAGTGGCAAAGTGAGCAAGGGACTCATGGATGAGCATACCCTGCCAACTTATGGCGAACAAAGCAAAAACCAAAGGAAATGATGGACGGAGTGTTGAACATTGCAAGCATTCACCCCCAGGCAACTGATCTGGGTTTAATCCATCACCGTTCTTTAGCCCATTCTGCCACCCCAGTTCAGACATGGCCATATGCAAATTAGTCTGACCCTGTGCCTCATGGGAACAATCCAGCCCGAACTGCCAAGCCATGTCTTCCCGGGACTGGAAACAAGCTTCCTAGGAACGGTTTCTGGCATTTCAGCCGTCTTCAGCCAGGCTTGCTTGAATCCAGTGGCAAAGTGAGCAAGGGACTCACGTCTGAGCATACCCTGTCAACTTATGGCGAACAAAGCAAAAACCAAAGGAAATGATGGACGGAGTGTTGAACAAATGCAAGCACTCACCCCCAGTCAACTGATCTGGGTTTAATCCATCACCGTTCTTTAGCCCATTCTGCCACCCCAGTTCAGACATGGCCATATGCAAATTAGTCTGACCCTGTGCCTCATGGGAACAATCCAGCCCGAACTGCCAAGCCATGTCTTCCCGGGACTGGAAACAAGATTCCTAGGACCGGTTTCTGGCATTTCAGCCGTCTTCAGCCAGGCTTGCTTGAATCCAGTGGCAAAGTGAGCAAGGGACTCTCGTCTGAGCATACCCTGCCAACTTATGGTGAACAAAGCAAAAACCAAAGGAAATGATGGACAGAGTGTTGAACATTGCAAGCACTCACCCCCAGTCAACTGATCTGGGTTTAATCCATCACCGTTCTTTAGCCCACTCTGCCACCCCAGTTCAGACATGGCCATATGCAAATCAATCTGACCCTGTGCCTCATGGGAACAGTCCAGCCCGAACTGCCACGCCATGTCTTCCCTGGACCGGAAACAAGCTTCCTAGGACCGGTTTCTGGCATTTCAGCCGTCTTCAGCCAGACTTGCTTGAATCCAGTGGCAAAGTGAGCAAGGGACTCACGTCTGAGCATACCCTGCCAACTTATGGCGAACAAAGCAAAAACCAAAGGAAATGATGGACGGAGTGTTGAACATTGCAAGCATTCACCCCCAGGCAACTGATCTGGGTTTAATCCATCACCGTTCTTTAGCCCACTCTGCCACCCCAGTTCAGACATGGCCATATGCAAATCAGTCTGACCCTGTGCCTCATGGGAACAGTCCAGCCCGAACTGCCAAGCCATGTCTTCCCTGGACCAGAAACAAGCTTCCTAGGACCGGTTTCTGGTATTTCAGCCATCTTCAGCCAGGCTTGCTTGAATCCAGTGGCAAAGTGAGCAAGGGACTCACGTCTGAGCATAGCCTGCCAACTTATGGCGAACAAAGCAAAATCCAAATTAAATGATGGACTGAGTGTTGAACATTGCAAGCACTCACTCCCAGTCAACTGATCTGGGTTTAATCCATCACCGTTCTTTAGCCCACTCTGCCACCCCAGTTCAGACATGCCCATATGCAAATCAGTCTGACCCTGTGCCTCATGGGAACAGTCCAGCCCGAACTGCCAAGCCATGTCTTCCCTGGACCGGAAACAAGCTTCCTAGGACCGGTTTCTGGCATTTCAGCCGTCTTCAGCCAGGCTTGCTTGAATCCAGTGGCAAAGTGAGCAAGGGACTCCCGTCTGAGCATACCCTGCCAACTTATGGCGAACAAAGCAAAAACCAAAGGAAATGATGGACGGAGTGTTGAACATTGCAAGCACTCACCCCCAGTCAACTGATCTGGGTTTAATCCATCACCGTTCTTTAGCCCACTCTGCCACCCCAGTTCAGACATGGCCATATGCAAATCAGTCTGACCCTGTGCCTCATGGGAACAGTCCAGCCCGAACTGCCAAGCCATGTCTTCCCTGGACTGGAAATAAGCTTCCTAGGACCGGTTTCTGGCATTTCAGCCGTCTTCAGCCAGGCTTGCTTGAATCCAGTGGCAAAGTGAGCAAGGGACTCACGTCTGAGCATACCCTGTCAACTTATGGCGAACAAAGCAAAAACCAAAGGAAATGATGGACGGAGTGTTGAACAAATGCAAGCACTCACCCCCAGTCAACTGATCTGGGTTTAATCCATCACCGTTCTTTAGCCCACTCTGCCACCCCAGTTCAGACATGGCCATATGCAAATCAGTCTGACCCTGTGCCTCATGGGAACAGTCCAGCCCGAAGTGCCAAGCCATGTCTTCCCTGGACCGGAAACAAGCTTCCTAGGACCGGTTTCTGGCATTTCAGCCGTCTTCAGCCAGGCTTTCTTGAATCCAGTGGCAAAGTGAGCAAGGGACTCACGTCTGAGCATACCCTGCCAACTTATGGCGAACAAAGCAAAAACCAAAGGAAATGATGGACGGAGTGTTGAACATTGCAAGCACTCACCCCCAGTCAACTGATCTGGGTTTAATCCATCACTGTTCTTTAGCCCACTCTGCCACCCCAGTTCAGACATGGCCATATGCACATCAGTCTGACCCTGTCCCTCATGGGATCAGTCCAGCCCGAACTGTCAAGCCATGTCTTCCCTGGACCGGAAACAAGCTTCCTAGGACCGGTTTCTGGCATTTCAGCCGTCTTCAGCCAGGCTTGCTTGAATCCAGTGGCAAAGTGAGCAAGGGACTCACGTCTGACCATACCCTGCCAACTTATGGAGAACAAAGCAAACACCAATGGAAATGATGGACGGAGTGTTGAACATTGCAAGCACTTACCCCCAGTCAACGGATCTGGGTTTAATCCATCACCGTTCTTTAGCCCACTCTGCCACCCCAGTTCAGACATGGCCATATGCAAATCAGTCTGACCCTGTGCCTCATGGGAACAGTCCAGCCCGAACTGCCAAGTCATGTCTTCCCTGGACCAGAAACAAGCTTCCTAGGACCGGTTTCTGGCATATCAGCCGTCTTCAGCCAGGCTTGCTTGAATCCAGTGGCAAAGTGAGCAAGGGTCTCACGTCTGAGCATACCCTGCCAACTTATGGCGAACAAAGCAAAAACCAAAGGAAATGATGGACGGAGTGCTGAACATTGCAAGCACTCACCCCCAGTCAACTGATCTGGGTTTAATCCATCACCGTTCTTTAGCCCACTCTGCCACCCCAGTTCAGACATGGCCATATGCAAATCAGTCTGACCCTGTGCCTCTTGGGAACAGTCCAGCCCGAACTGCCAAGCTATGTCTTCCCTGGACCGGAAACAAGCTTCCTAGGACCGGTTTCTGGCATTTCAGCCGTCTTCAGCCAGGCTTGCTTGAATCCAGTGGCAAAGTGAGCAAGGGACTCACGTCTGAGCATACCCTGCCAACTTATGGTGAACAAAGCAAAAACCAAAGGAAATGATGGACGGAGTGTTGAACATTGCAAGCACTCACCCCCAGTCAACTGATCTGGGTTTAATCCATCACCGTTCTTTAGCCCACTCTGCCACCCCAGTTCAGACATGGCCATATGCAAATCAGTCTGACCCTGTGCCTCATGGGAACAGTCCAGCCCGAACTGCCAAGCCATGTCTTCCCTGGACCGGAAATAAGCTTCCTAGGACCGGTTTCTGGCATTTCAGCCGTCTTCAGCCAGGCTTGCTTGAATCCAGTGGCAAAGTGAGCAAGGGACTCACGTCTGAGCATACCCTGTCAACTTATGGCGAACAAAGCAAAAACCAAAGGAAATGATGGACGGAGTGTTGAACAAATGCAAGCACTCACCCCCAGTCAACTGATCTGGGTTTAATCCATCACCGTTCTTTAGCCCACTCTGCCACCCCAGTTCAGACATGGCCATATGCAAATCAGTCTGACCCTGTGCCTCATGGGAACAGTCCAGCCCGAAGTGCCAAGCCATGTCTTCCCTGGACCGGAAACAAGCTTCCTAGGACCGGTTTCTGGCATTTCAGCCGTCTTCAGCCAGGCTTTCTTGAATCCAGTGGCAAAGTGAGCAAGGGACTCACGTCTGAGCATACCCTGCCAACTTATGGCGAACAAAGCAAAAACCAAAGGAAATGATGGACGGAGTGTTGAACATTGCAAGCACTCACCCCCAGTCAACTGATCTGGGTTTAATCCATCACTGTTCTTTAGCCCACTCTGCCACCCCAGTTCAGACATGGCCATATGCACATCAGTCTGACCCTGTCCCTTATGGGATCAGTCCAGCCCGAACTGTCAAGCCATGTCTTCCCTGGACCGGAAACAAGCTTCCTAGGACCGGTTTCTGGCATTTCAGCCGTCTTCAGCCAGGCTTGCTTGAATCCAGTGGCAAAGTGAGCAAGGGACTCACGTCTGACCATACCCTGCCAACTTATGGAGAACAAAGCAAACACCAATGGAAATGATGGACGGAGTGTTGAACATTGCAAGCACTTACCCCCAGTCAACGGATCTGGGTTTAATCCATCACCGTTCTTTAGCCCACTCTGCCACCCCAGTTCAGACATGGCCATATGCAAATCAGTCTGACCCTGTGCCTCATGGGAACAGTCCAGCCCGAACTGCCAAGTCATGTCTTCCCTGGACCAGAAACAAGCTTCCTAGGACCGGTTTCTGGCATTTCAGCCGTCTTCAGCCAGGCTTGCTTGAATCCAGTGGCAAAGTGAGCAAGGGTCTCACGTCTGAGCATACCCTGCCAACTTATGGCGAACAAAGCAAAAACCAAAGGAAATGATGGACGGAGTGCTGAACATTGCAAGCACTCACCCCCAGTCAACTGATCTGGGTTTAATCCATCACCGTTCTTTAGCCCACTCTGCCACCCCAGTTCAGACATGGCCATATGCAA
This sequence comes from Triturus cristatus, assembly GCF_964204655.1. Lineage (NCBI taxonomy): Eukaryota > Metazoa > Chordata > Amphibia > Caudata > Salamandridae > Triturus > Triturus cristatus. The sequence continues at coordinate 89,235 of NW_028187389.1, forward strand.
ATCAGTCTGACCCTGTGCCTCTTGGGAACAGTCCAGCCCGAACTGCCAAGCTATGTCTTCCCTGGACCGGAAACAAGCTTCCTAGGACCGGTTTCTGGCATTTCAGCCGTCTTCAGCCAGGCTTGCTTGAATCCAGTGGCAAAGTGAGCAAGGGACTCACGTCTGAGCATACCCTGCCAACTTATGGTGAACAAAGCAAAAACCAAAGGAAATGATGGACGGAGTGTTGAACATTGCAAGCACTCACCCCCAGTCAACTGATCTGGGTTTAATCCATCACCGTTCTTTAGCCCACTCTGCCACCCCAGTTCAGACATGGCCATATGCAAATCAGTCTGACCCTGTGCCTCATGGGAACAGTCCAGCCCGAACTGCCAAGCCATGTCTTCCCTGGACCGGAAACAAGCTTCCTAGGACCGGTTTCTGGCATTTCAGCCGTCTTCAGCCAGGCTTGCTTGAATCCAGTGGCAAAGTGAGCAAGGGACTCACGTCTGAGCATACACTGCCAACTTATGGCGAACAAAGCAAAAACCAAAGGAAATGATGGACGGAGTGTTGAACATTGCAAGCACTCACCCCCAGTCAACTTATCTGGGTTTAATCCATCACCGTTCTTTAGCCCACTCTGGCACCCCAGTTCAGACATGGCCAAATGCAAATCAGTCTGAACCTGTGCCTCATGGGAACAGTCCAGCCCGAACTGCCAAGCCATGTCTTCCCTGGACCGGAAACAAGCTTCCTAGGACCGGTTTCTGGCATTTTAGCCGTCTTCAGCCAGACTTGCTTGAATCCAGTGGCAAAGTGAGCAAGGGACTCATGGATGAGCATACCCTGCCAACTTATGGCGAACAAAGCAAAAACCAAAGGAAATGATGGACGGAGTGTTGAACATTGCAAGCATTCACCCCCAGGCAACTGATCTGGGTTTAATCCATCACCGTTCTTTAGCCCATTCTGCCACCCCAGTTCAGACATGGCCATATGCAAATTAGTCTGACCCTGTGCCTCATGGGAACAATCCAGCCCGAACTGCCAAGCCATGTCTTCCCGGGACTGGAAACAAGCTTCCTAGGACCGGTTTCTGGCATTTCAGCCGTCTTCAGCCAGGCTTGCTTGAATCCAGTGGCAAAGTGAGCAAGGGACTCTCGTCTGAGCATACCCTGCCAACTTATGTTGAACAAAGCAAAAACCAAAGGAAATGATGGACAGAGTGTTGAACATTGCAAGCACTCACCCCCAGTCAACTGATCTGGGTTTAATCCATCACCGTTCTTTAGCCCACTCTGCCACCCCAGTTCAGACATGGCCATATGCAAATCAATCTGACCCTGTGCCTCATGGGAACAGTCCAGCCCGAACTGCCAAGCCATGTCTTCCCTGGACCGGAAACAAGCTTCCTAGGACCGGTTTCTGGCATTTCAGCCGTCTTCAGCCAGGCTTGCTTGAATCCAGTGGCAAAGTGAGCAAGGGACTCACGTCTGAGCATACCCTGCCAACTTATGGCGAGCAAAGCAAAATCCAAAGGAAATGATGGACGGAGTGTTGAACATTGCAAGCATTCACCCCCAGGCAACTGATCTGGGTTTAATCCATCACCGTTCTTTAGCCCACTCTGCCACCCCAGTTCAGACATGGCCATATGCAAATCAGTCTGACCCTGTGCCTCATGGGAACAGTCCAGCCCGAACTGCCAAGCCATGTCTTCCCTGGACCGGAAACAAGCTTCCTAGGACCGGTTTCTGGTATTTCAGCCGTCTTCAGCCAGGCTTGCTTGAATCCAGTGGCAAAGTGAGCAAGGGACTCACGTCTGAGCATACCCTGCCAACTTATGGCGAACAAAGCAAAATCCAAATTAAATGATGGACGGAGTGTTGAACATTGCAAGCACTCACCCCCAGTCAACTTATCTGGGTTTAATCCATCACTGTTCTTTAGCCCACTCTGCCACCCCAGTTCAGACATGGCCATATGCAAATCAGTCTGACCCTGTGCCTCTTGGGAACAGTCCAGCCCGAACTGCCAAGCCATGTCTTCCCTGGACCGGAAACAAGCTTCCTAGGACCGGTTTCTGGCATTTCAGCCGTCTTCAGCCAGGCTTGCTTGAATCCAGTGGCAAAGTGAGCAAGGGACTCACGTCTGACCATACCCTGCCAACTTATGGAGAACAAAGCAAACACCAATGGAAATGATGGACGGAGTGTTGAACATTGCAAGCACTTACCCCCAGTCAACGGATCTGGGTTTAATCCATCACCGTTCTTTAGCCCACTCTGCCACCCCAGTTCAGACATGGCCATATGCAAATCAGTCTGACCCTGTGCCTCATGGGAACAGTCCAGCCCGAACTGCCAAGTCATGTCTTCCCTGGACCAGAAACAAGCTTCCTAGGACCGGTTTCTGGCATTTCAGCCGTCTTCAGCCAGGCTTGCTTGAATCCAGTGGCAAAGTGAGCAAGGGTCTCACGTCTGAGCATACCCTGCCAACTTATGGCGAACAAAGCAAAAACCAAAGGAAATGATGGACGGAGTGCTGAACATTGCAAGCACTCACCCCCAGTCAACTGATCTGGGTTTAATCCATCACCGTTCTTTAGCCCACTCTGCCACCCCAGTTCAGACATGGCCATATGCAAATCAGTCTGACCCTGTGCCTCTTGGGAACAGTCCAGCCCGAACTGCCAAGCTATGTCTTCCCTGGACCGGAAACAAGCTTCCTAGGACCGGTTTCTGGCATTTCAGCCGTCTTCAGCCAGGCTTGCTTGAATCCAGTGGCAAAGTGAGCAAGGGACTCACGTCTGAGCATACCCTGCCAACTTATGGTGAACAAAGCAAAAACCAAAGGAAATGATGGACGGAGTGTTGAACATTGCAAGCACTCACCCCCAGTCAACTGATCTGGGTTTAATCCATCACCGTTCTTTAGCCCACTCTGCCACCCCAGTTCAGACATGGCCATATGCAAATCAGTCTGACCCTGTGCCTCATGGGAACAGTCCAGCCCGAACTGCCAAGCCATGTCTTCCCTGGACCGGAAACAAGCTTCCTAGGACCGGTTTCTGGCATTTCAGCCGTCTTCAGCCAGGCTTGCTTGAATCCAGTGGCAAAGTGAGCAAGGGACTCACGTCTGAGCATACACTGCCAACTTATGGCGAACAAAGCAAAAACCAAAGGAAATGATGGACGGAGTGTTGAACATTGCAAGCACTCACCCCCAGTCAACTTATCTGGGTTTAATCCATCACCGTTCTTTAGCCCACTCTGGCACCCCAGTTCAGACATGGCCAAATGCAAATCAGTCTGAACCTGTGCCTCATGGGAACAGTCCAGCCCGAACTGCCAAGCCATGTCTTCCCTGGACCGGAAACAAGCTTCCTAGGACCGGTTTCTGGCATTTTAGCCGTCTTCAGCCAGACTTGCTTGAATCCAGTGGCAAAGTGAGCAAGGGACTCATGGATGAGCATACCCTGCCAACTTATGGCGAACAAAGCAAAAACCAAAGGAAATGATGGACGGAGTGTTGAACATTGCAAGCATTCACCCCCAGGCAACTGATCTGGGTTTAATCCATCACCGTTCTTTAGCCCATTCTGCCACCCCAGTTCAGACATGGCCATATGCAAATTAGTCTGACCCTGTGCCTCATGGGAACAATTCAGCCCGAACTGCCAAGCCATGTCTTCCCGGGACTGGAAACAAGCTTCCTAGGACCGGTTTCTGGCATTTCAGCCGTCTTCAGCCAGGCTTGCTTGAATCCAGTGGCAAAGTGAGCAAGGGACTCTCGTCTGAGCATACCCTGCCAACTTATGTTGAACAAAGCAAAAACCAAAGGAAATGATGGACAGAGTGTTGAACATTGCAAGCACTCACCCCCAGTCAACTGATCTGGGTTTAATCCATCACCGTTCTTTAGCCCACTCTGCCACCCCAGTTCAGACATGGCCATATGCAAATCAATCTGACCCTGTGCCACATGGGAACAGTCCAGCCCGAACTGCCAAGCCATGTCTTCCCTGGACCGGAAACAAGCTTCCTAGGACCGGTTTCTGGCATTTCAGCCGTCTTCAGCCAGGCTTGCTTGAATCCAGTGGCAAAGTGAGCAAGGGACTCACGTCTGAGCATACCCTGCCAACTTATGGCGAGCAAAGCAAAATCCAAAGGAAATGATGGACGGAGTGTTGAACATTGCAAGCATTCACCCCCAGGCAACTGATCTGGGTTTAATCCATCACCGTTCTTTAGCCCACTCTGCCACCCCAGTTCAGACATGGCCATATGCAAATCAGTCTGACCCTGTGCCTCATGGGAACAGTCCAGCCCGAACTGCCAAGCCATGTCTTCCCTGGACCGGAAACAAGCTTCCTAGGACCGGTTTCTGGTATTTCAGCCGTCTTCAGCCAGGCTTGCTTGAATCCAGTGGCAAAGTGAGCAAGGGACTCACGTCTGAGCATACCCTGCCAACTTATGGCGAACAAAGCAAAATCCAAATTAAATGATGGACGGAGTGTTGAACATTGCAAGCACTCACCCTCAGTCAACTTATCTGGGTTTAATCCATCACTGTTCTTTAGCCCACTCTGCCACCCCAGTTCAGACATGGCCATATGCAAATCAGTCTGACCCTGTGCCTCTTGGGAACAGTCCAGCCCGAACTGCCAAGCCATGTCTTCCCTGGACCGGAAACAAGCTTCCTAGGACCGGTTTCTGGCATTTCAGCCGTCTTCAGCCAGGCTTGCTTGAATCCAGTGGCAAAGTGAGCAAGGGACTCACGTCTGAGCATACCCTGCCAACATATGGCAAACAAAGCAAAAACCAAAGGAAATGATGGACGGAGTGTTGAACATTGCAAGCACTCACCCCCAGTCAACTGATCTGGGTTTAATCCATCACCATTCTTTAGCCCACTCTGCCACCCCAGTTCAGACATGGCCATATGCAAATCAGTCTGACCCTGTGCCTCATGGGAACAGTCCAGCCCGAACTACCAAGCCATGTCTTCCCTGGACCGGAAACAAGCTTCCTAGGACAGGTTTCTGGCATTTCAGCCGTCTTCAGCCAGGCTTGCTTGAATCCAGTGGCAAAGTGAGCAAGGGACTCACGTCTGAGCATACCCTGCCAACTTATGGCGAACAAAGCAAAAACCAAAGGAAATGATGGACGGAGTGTTGAACATTGCAAGCACTCACCCCCAGTCAACTGATCTGGGTTTAATCCATCACCGTTCTTTAGCCCACTCTGCCACCCCAGTTCAGACATGGCCATATGCAAATCAGTCTGACCCTGTGCCTCATGGGAACAGTCCAGCCCGAAGTTCCAAACCTTGTGTTCCCTGGACCGGAAACAAGTTTCCAAGGACTGGTTTCTGGCATTTCAGCCGTCTTCAGCCAGGCTTGCTTGAATCCAGTGGCAAAGTGAGCAAGGGACTCACGTCTCAGCATACCCTGCAAACTTATGGCGAACAAAGCAAAAACCAAAGGAAATGATGGACGGAGTGTTGAACATTGTAAGCCCTCACCCCCAGTCAACTGATCTGGTTTTAATCCATCACCGTTCTTTAGCCCACTCTGCCACCCCAGTTCAGACATGGCCATATGCAAATCAGTCTGACCCTGTGCCTCATGGGAACAGTCCAGCCCGAAGTGCCAAGCCATGTCTTCCCTGGACCGGAAACAAGCTTCCTAGGGCCGGTTTCTGGCATTTCAGCCATCTTCAGCCAGGCTTTCTTGAATCCAGTGGCAAAGTGAGCAAGGGACTCACGTCTGAGCATACCCTGCCAACTTATGGCGAACAAAGCAAAAACCAAAGGAAATGATGGACGGAGTGTTGAACATTGCAAGCACTCACCCCCAGTCAACTGATCTGGGTTTAATCCATCACCGTTCTTTAGCCCACTCTGCCACCCCAGTTCAGACATGGCCATATGCACATCAGTCTGACCCTGTGCCTCATGGGAACAGTCCAGCCCGAACTGTCAAGCCATGTCTTCCCTGGACCGGAAACAAGCTTCCTAGGACCGGTTTCTGGCATTTCAGCCGTCTTCAGCCAGGCTTGCTTGAATCCAGTGGCAAAGTGAGCAAGGGACTCACGTCTGAGCATACCCTGCCAACTTATGGAGAACAAAGCAAACACCAATGGAAATGATGGACGGAGTGTTGAACATTGCAAGCACTCACCCACAGTCAACTGATCTGGGTTTAATCCATCACCGTTCTTTAGCCCACTCTGCCACCCCAGTTCAGACATGGCCATATGCAAATCAGTCTGACCCTCTGCCTCATGGGAACAGTCCAGCCCGAACTGCCAAGCCATGTCTTCCCTGGACCAGAAACAAGCTTCCTAGGACCGGTTTCTGGCATTTCACCCGTCTTCAGCCAGGCTTGCTTGAATCCAGTGGCAAAGTGAGCAAGGGTCTCACGTCTGAGCATACCCTGCCAACTTATGGCGAACAAAGCAAAAACCAAAGGAAATGATGGACGGAGTGTTGAACATTGCAAGCACTCACCCCCAGTCAACTTATCTGGGTTTAATCCATCACCGTTCTTTAGCCCACTCTGCCACCCCAGTTCAGACATGGCCAAATGCAAATCAGTCTGAACCTGTGCCTCATGGGAACAGTCCAGCCCGAACTGCCAAGCCATGTCTTCCCTGGACCGGAAACAAGCTTCCTAGGACCGGTTTCTGGCATTTTAGCCGTCTTCAGCCAGACTTGCTTGAATCCAGTGGCAAAGTGAGCAAGGGACTCATGGATGAGCATACCCTGCCAACTTATGGCGAACAAAGCAAAAACCAAAGGAAATGATGGACGGAGTGTTGAACATTGCAAGCATTCACCCCCAGGCAACTGATCTGGGTTTAATCCATCACCGTTCTTTAGCCCATTCTGCCACCCCAGTTCAGACATGGCCATATGCAAATTAGTCTGACCCTGTGCCTCATGGGAACAATCCAGCCCGAACTGCCAAGCCATGTCTTCCCGGGACTGGAAACAAGCTTCCTAGGACCGGTTTCTGGCATTTCAGCCGTCTTCAGCCAGGCTTGCTTGAATCCAGTGGCAAAGTGAGCAAGGGACTCTCGTCTGAGCATACCCTGCCAACTTATGTTGAACAAAGCAAAAACCAAAGGAAATGATGGACAGAGTGTTGAACATTGCAAGCACTCACCCCCAGTCAACTGATCTGGGTTTAATCCATCACCGTTCTTTAGCCCACTCTGCCACCCCAGTTCAGACATGGCCATATGCAAATCAATCTGACCCTGTGCCACATGGGAACAGTCCAGCCCGAACTGCCAAGCCATGTCTTCCCTGGACCGGAAACAAGCTTCCTAGGACCGGTTTCTGGCATTTCAGCCGTCTTCAGCCAGGCTTGCTTGAATCCAGTGGCAAAGTGAGCAAGGGACTCACGTCTGAGCATACCCTGCCAACTTATGGCGAGCAAAGCAAAATCCAAAGGAAATGATGGACGGAGTGTTGAACATTGCAAGCATTCACCCCCAGGCAACTGATCTGGGTTTAATCCATCACCGTTCTTTAGCCCACTCTGCCACCCCAGTTCAGACATGGCCATATGCAAATCAGTCTGACCCTGTGCCTCATGGGAACAGTCCAGCCCGAACTGCCAAGCCATGTCTTCCCTGGACCGGAAACAAGCTTCCTAGGACCGGTTTCTGGTATTTCAGCCGTCTTCAGCCAGGCTTGCTTGAATCCAGTGGCAAAGTGAGCAAGGGACTCACGTCTGAGCATACCCTGCCAACTTATGGCGAACAAAGCAAAATCCAAATTAAATGATGGACGGAGTGTTGAACATTGCAAGCACTCACCCCCAGTCAACTTATCTGGGTTTAATCCATCACTGTTCTTTAGCCCACTCTGCCACCCCAGTTCAGACATGGCCATATGCAAATCAGTCTGACCCTGTGCCTCTTGGGAACAGTCCAGCCCGAACTGCCAAGCCATGTCTTCCCTGGACCGGAAACAAGCTTCCTAGGACCGGTTTCTGGCATTTCAGCCGTCTTCAGCCAGGCTTGCTTGAATCCAGTGGCAAAGTGAGCAAGGGACTCACGTCTGAGCATACCCTGCCAACATATGGCGAACAAAGCAAAAACCAAAGGAAATGATGGACGGAGTGTTGAACATTGCAAGCACTCACCCCCAGTCAACTGATCTGGGTTTAATCCATCACCATTCTTTAGCCCACTCTGCCACCCCAGTTCAGACATGGCCATATGCAAATCAGTCTGACCCTGTGCCTCATGGGAACAGTCCAGCCCGAACTACCAAGCCATGTCTTCCCTGGACCGGAAACAAGCTTCCTAGGACAGGTTTCTGGCATTTCAGCCGTCTTCAGCCAGGCTTGCTTGAATCCAGTGGCAAAGTGAGCAAGGGACTCACGTCTGAGCATACCCTGCCAACTTATGGCGAACAAAGCAAAAACCAAAGGAAATGATGGACGGAGTGTTGAACATTGCAAGCACTCACCCCCAGTCAACTGATCTGGGTTTAATCCATCACCGTTCTTTAGCCCACTCTGCCACCCCAGTTCAGACATGGCCATATGCAAATCAGTCTGACCCTGTGCCTCATGGGAACAGTCCAGCCCGAAGTTCCAAACCTTGTGTTCCCTGGACCGGAAACAAGTTTCCAAGGACTGGTTTCTGGCATTTCAGCCGTCTTCAGCCAGGCTTGCTTGAATCCAGTGGCAAAGTGAGCAAGGGACTCACGTCTCAGCATACCCTGCAAACTTATGGCGAACAAAGCAAAAACCAAAGGAAATGATGGACGGAGTGTTGAACATTGCAAGCCCTCACCCCCAGTCAACTGATCTGGTTTTAATCCATCACCGTTCTTTAGCCCACTCTGCCACCCCAGTTCAGACATGGCCATATGCAAATCAGTCTGACCCTGTTCCTCATGGGAACAGTCCAGCCCGAAGTGCCAAGCCATGTCTTCCCTGGACCGGAAACAAGCTTCCTAGGGCCGGTTTCTGGCATTTCAGCCATCTTCAGCCAGGCTTTCTTGAATCCAGTGGCAAAGTGAGCAAGGGACTCACGTCTGAGCATACCCTGCCAACTTATGGCGAACAAAGCAAAAACCAAAGGAAATGATGGACGGAGTGTTGAACATTGCAAGCACTCACCCCCAGTCAACTGATCTGGGTTTAATCCATCACCGTTCTTTAGCCCACTCTGCCACCCCAGTTCAGACATGGCCATATGCACATCAGTCTGACCCTGTGCCTCATGGGAACAGTCCAGCCCGAACTGTCAAGCCATGTCTTCCCTGGACCGGAAACAAGCTTCCTAGGACCGGTTTCTGGCATTTCAGCCGTCTTCAGCCAGGCTTGCTTGAATCCAGTGGCAAAGTGAGCAAGGGACTCACGTCTGAGCATACCCTGCCAACTTATGGAGAACAAAGCAAACACCAATGGAAATGATGGACGGAGTGTTGAACATTGCAAGCACTCACCCCCAGTCAACTGATCTGGGTTTAATCCATCACCGTTCTTTAGCCCACTCTGCCACCCCAGTTCAGACATGGCCATATGCAAATCAGTCTGACCCTCTGCCTCATGGGAACAGTCCAGCCCGAACTGCCAAGCCATGTCTTCCCTGGACCAGAAACAAGCTTCCTAGGACCGGTTTCTGGCATTTCACCCGTCTTCAGCCAGGCTTGCTTGAATCCAGTGGCAAAGTGAGCAAGGGTCTCACGTCTGAGCATACCCTGCCAACTTATGGCGAACAAAGCAAAAACCAAAGGAAATGATGGACGGAGTGTTGAACATTGCAAGCACTCACCCCCAGTCAACTGATCTGGGTTTAATCCATCACCGTTCTTTAGCCCACTCTGCCACCCCAGTTCAGACATGGCCATATGCAAATCAGTCTGACCCTGTGCCCCATGGGAACAGTCCAGCCCGAACTGCCACGCCATGTCTTCCCTGGACCGGAAACAAGCTTCCTAGGACCGGTTTCTGGCATTTCAGCCGTCTTCAGCCAGGCTTGCTTGAATCCAGTGGCAAAGTGAGCAAGGGACTCACGTCTGAGCATACCCTGCCAACTTATGGCGAACAAAGCAAAAACCAAAGGAAATGATGGACGGAGTGTTGGTCATTGCAAGCACTCACCCCCAGTCAACTGATCTGGGTTTAATCCATCACCGTTCTTTAGCCCACTCTGCCACCCCAGTTCAGACATGGCCATAAGCAAATCAGTCTGACCCTGTGCCTCATGGGAACAGTCCAGCCCGAACTGCCAAGCCATGTCTTCCCTGGACCGGAAACAAGCTTCCTAGGACCGGTTTCTGGCATTTCAGCCATCTTCAGCCAGGCTTGCTTGAATCCAGTGGCAAAGTGAGCAAGGGACTCACGTCTGAGCATACCCTGCCAAATTATGGCAAACAAAGCAAAAACCAAAGGAAATGATGGACGGAGTGTTGAACATTGCAAGCATTCACCCCCAGGAAACTGATCTGGGTTTAATCCATCACCGTTCTTTAGCCCACTCTGCCACCCCAGTTCAGACATGGCCATATGCAAATCAGTCTGACCCTGTGCCTCATGGGAACAGTCCAGCCCGAACTGCCAAGCCATGTCTTCCCTGGACCGGAAACAAGATTCCTAGGACAGGTTTCTGGCATTTCAGCCGTCTTCAGCCAGGCTTGCTTGAATCCAGTGGCAAAGTGAGCAAGGGACTCACGTCTGAGCATACCCTGCCAACTTATGGCGAACAAAGCAAAAACCAAAGGAAATGATGGACGGAGTGTTGAACATTGCAAGCACTCACCCCCAGTCAACTGATCTGGGTTTAATCCATCACCGTTCTTTAGCCCACTCTGCCACCCCAGTTCAGACATGGCCATATGCAAATCAGTCTGACCCTGTGACTCATGGGAACAGTCCAGCCCGAACTGCCAAGCCATGTCTTCCCTGGACCGGAAACAAGCTTCCTAGGACCGGTTTCTGGCATTTCAGCCGTCTTCAGCCAGGCTTGCTTGAATCCAGTGGCAAAGTGAGCAAGGGACTCACGTCTGAGCATACCCTGCCAACTTATGGCGAACAAAGCAAAAACCAAAGGAAATGATGGACGGAGTGTTGAACATTGCAAGCACTCACCCCCAGTCAACTGATCTGGGTTTAATCCATCACCGTTCTTTAGCCCACTCTGCCACCCCAGTTCAGACATGGCCATTTGCAAATCAGTCTGCCCCTGTGCCTCATGGGAACAGTCCAGCCCAAACTGCCAAGCCATGTCTTCCCTGGACTGGAAACAAGCTTCCTAGGACCGGTTTCTGGCATTTCAGCCGTCTTCAGCCAGGCTTGCTTGAATCCAGTGGCAAAGAGAGCAAGGGACTCACGTCTGAGCATACCCTGCCAACTTATGGCGAACAAAGCAAAAACCAAAGGAAATGATGGACGGAGTGTTGAACATTGCAAGCACTCACCCCCAGTCAACTGATCTGGGTTTAATCCATCACCGTTCTTTAGCCCACTCTGCCACCCCAGTTCAGACATGGCCATATGCAAATCAGTCTGACCCTGTGCCTCATTTGAACAGTCCAGCCCGAACTGCCACGCCATGTCTTCCCTGGACCGGAAACAAGCTTCCTAGGACCGGTTTCTGGCATTTCAGCCGTCTTCAGCCAGACTTGCTTGAATCCAGTGGCAAAGTGAGCAAGGGACTCACGTCTGAGCATACCCTGCCAACTTATGGCGAACGAAGCAAAAACCAAAGGAAATGATGGACGGAGTGTTGAACATTGCAAGCACTCACCCCCAGGCAACTGATCTGGGTTTAATCCATCACTGTTCTTTAGCCCACTCTGCCACCCCAGTTCAGACATGGCCATATGCAAATCAGTCTGACCCTGTGCCTCATGGGAACAGTCCAGCCCGAACTGCCAAGCCATGTCTTCCCTGGACCGGAAACAAGCTTTCTAGGACCGGTTTCTGGTATTTCAGTCGTCTTCAGCCAGGCTTGCTTGAATCCAGTGGCAAAGTGAGCAAGGGACTCACGTCTGAGCATACCCTGCCAACTTATGGCGAACAAAGCAAAAACCAAAGGAAATGATGGACGGAGTGTTGAACATTGCAAGCACTCACGCCCAGTCAACTGATCTGGGTTTAATCCATTGCTGTTCTTTAGCCCACTCTGCCACCCCAGTTCAGACATGGCCATATGCAAATCAGTTTGACCCTGTGCCTCATGGGAACAGTCCAGCCCGAAGTGCCAAGCCATGTCTTCTCTGGACCGGAAACAAGCTTCCTAGGACCGGTTTCTGGCATTTCAGCCGTCTTCAGCCAGGCTTGCTTGAATCCAGTGGCAAAGTGAGCAAGGGACTCACGTCTGAGCATACCCTGCCAACTTATGGCAAACAAAGCAAAATCCAAAGGAAATGATGGACGGAGTGTTGAACATTGCAAGCACTCACCCCAAGTCAACTGATCTGGGTTTAATCCATCACCGTTCTTTAGCCCACTCTGCCACCCCAGTTCAGACATGGCCATATGCAAATCAGTCTGACCCTGTGCCTCATGGGAACAGTCCAGCCCGAACTGCCAAGCCATGTCTTCCCTGGACCGGAAACAAGCTTCCTAGGACCAGTTTCTTGCATTTCAAACGTCTTCAGCCAGGCTTGCTTGAATCCAGTGGCAAAGTGAGTAAGGGACTCACGTCTGAGCATACCCTGCCAACTTATGCCGAACAAAGCAAAAACCAAAGGAAATGATGGACGGAGTGTTGAACATTGCAAGCACTCACCCCCAGTCAACTGATCTGGGTTTAATCCATCACCGTTCTTTAGCCCACTCTGCCACCCCAGTTCAGACATGGCCATATGCAAATCAGTCTGCCCCTGTGCCTCATGGGAACAGTCCAGCCCGAACTGCCAAGCCATGTCTTCCCTGGACCGGAAACAAGCTTCCTAGGACCGGTTTCTGGCATTTCAGCCATCTTGCTTGAATCCAGTGGCAAAGTGAGCAAGGGACTCACGTCTGAGCATACCCTGCCAACTTATGGCGAACAAAGCAAAAACCAAAGGAAATGATGGACGGAGTGTTGAACATTGCAAGCACTCACCCCCAGTCAACTGATCTGGGTTTAATCCATCACCGTTCTTTAGCCCACTCTGCCACCCCAGTTCAGACATGGCCATATGCAAATCAGTCTGACCCTGTGACTCATGGGAACAGTCCAGCCCGAACTGCCAAGCCATGTCTTCCCTGGACCGGAAACAAGCTTCCTAGGACCGGTTTCTGGCATTTCAGCCGTCTTCAGCCAGGCTTGCTTGAATCCAGTGGCAAAGTGAGCAAGGGACTCACGTCTGAGCATACCCTGCCAACTTATGGCGAACAAAGCAAAAACCAAAGGAAATGATGGACGGAGTGTTGAACATTGCAAGCACTCACCCCCAGTCAACTGATCTGGGTTTAATCCATCACCGTTCTTTAGCCCACTCTGCCACCCCAGTTCAGACATGGCCATTTGCAAATCAGTCTGCCCCTGTGCCTCATGGGAACAGTCCAGCCCAAACTGTCAAGCCATGTCTTCCCTGGACTGGAAACAAGCTTCCTAGGACCGGTTTCTGGCATTTCAACCGTCTTCAGCCAGGCTTGCTTGAATCCAGTGGCAAAGAGAGCAAGGGACTCACGTCTGAGCATACCCTGCCAACTTATGGCGAACAAAGCAAAAACCAAAGGAAATGATGGACGGAGTGTTGAACATTGCAAGCACTCACCCCCAGTCAACTGATCTGGGTTTAATCCATCACCGTTCTTTAGCCCACTCTGCCACCCCAGTTCAGACATGGCCATATGCAAATCAGTCTGACCCTGTGCCTCATGGGAACAGTCCAGCCCGAACTGCCACGCCATGTCTTCCCTGGACCGGAAACAAGCTTCCTAGGACCGGTTTCTGGCATTTCAGCCGTCTTCAGCCAGACTTGCTTGAATCCAGTGGCAAAGTGAGCAAGGGACTCACGTCTGAGCATACCCTGCCAACTTATGGCGAACAAAGCAAAAACCAAAGGAAATGATGGACGGAGTGTTGAACATTGCAAGCATTCAGCCCCAGGCAACTGATCTGGGTTTAATCCATCACCGTTCTTTAGCCCACTCTGCCACCCCAGTTCAGACATGGCCATATGCAAATCAGTCTGACCCTGTGCCTCATGGGAACAGTCCAGCCCGAACTGCCAAGCCATGTCTTCCCTGGACCGGAAACAAGCTTTCTAGGACCGGTTTCTGGTATTTCAGCCGTCTTCAGCCAGGCTTGCTTGAATCCAGTGGCAAAGTGAGCAAGGGACTCACGTCTGAGCATACCCTGCCAACTTATGGCGAACAAAGCAAAATCCAAATTAAATGATGGACTGAGTGTTGAACATTGCAAGCACTCACCCCCAGTCAACTGATCTGGGTTTAATCCATCACCGTTCTTTAGCCCACTCTGCCACCCCAGTTCAGACATGGCCATATGCAAATCAGTCTGACCCTGTGCCTCATGGGAACAGTCCAGCCCGAACTGCCAAGCCATGTCTTCCCTGGACCGGAAACAAGCTTCCTAGGACCGGTTTCTGGCATTTCAGCCGTCTTCAGCCAGGCTTGCTTGAATCCAGTGTCAAAGTGAGCAAGGGACTCACGTCTGAGCGTACCCTGCCAACTTATGGCGAACAAAGCAAAAACCAAAGGAAATGATGGACGGAGTGTTGAACATTGCAAGCACTCACCCCCAGTCAACTGATCTGGGTTTAATCCATCACCGTTCTTTAGCCCACTCTGCCACCCCAGTTCAGACATGGCCATATGCAAATCAGTCTGACCCTGTGCCTCATGGGAACAGTCCAGCCCGAACTGCCAAGCCATGTCTTCCCTGGACCGGAAATAAGCTTCCTAGGACCGGTTTCTGGCATTTCAGCCGTCTTCAGCCAGGCTTGCTTGAATCCAGTGGCAAAGTGAGCAATTGACTCACGTCTGAGCATACCCTGCCAACTTATGGCGAACAAAGCAAAAACCAAAGGAAATGATGGACGGAGTGTTGAACAAATGCAAGCACTCACCCCCAATCAACTGATCTGGGTTTAATCCATCACCGTTCTTTAGCCCACTCTGCCACCCCAGTTCAGACATGGCCATCTGTAAATCAGTCTGACCCTGTGCCTCACGGGAACAGTCCAGCCCGAAGTGCCAAGCCATGTCTTCCCTGGACCGGAAACAAGCTTCCTAGGACCGGTTTCTGGCATTTCAGCCGTCTTCAGCCAGGCTTTCTTGAATCCAGTGGCAAAGTGAGCAAGGGACTCACGTCTGAGCATACCCTGCCAACTTATGGCGAACAAAGCAAAAACCAAAGGAAATGATGGACGGAGTGTTGAACATTGCAAGCACTCACCCCCAGTCAACTGATCTGGGTTTAATCCATCACTGTTCTTTAGCCCACTCTGCCACCCCAGTTCAGACATGGCCATATGCACATCAGTCTGACCCTGTCCCTCATGGGAACAGTCCAGCCCGAACTGTCAAGCCATGTCTTCCCTGGACCGGAAACAAGCTTCCTAGGACCGGTTTCTGGCATTTCAGCCGTCTTCAGCCAGGCTTGCTTAAATCCAGTGGCAAAGTGAGCAAGGGACTCACGTCTGAGCATACCCTGCCAACTTATGGAGAACAAAGCAAACACCAATGGAAATGATGGACGGAGTGTTGAACATTGCAAGCACTTACCCCCAGTCAACTGATCTGGGTTTAATCCATCACCGTTCTTTAGCCCACTCTGCCACCCCAGTTCAGACATGGCCATATGCAAATCAGTCTCACCCTGTGCCTCATGGGAACAGTCCAGCCCGAACTGCCAAGTCATGTCTTTCCTGGACCAGAAACAAGCTTCCTAGGACCGGTTTCTGGCATTTCAGCCGTCTTCAGCCAGGCTTGCTTGAATCCAGTGGCAAAGTGAGCAAGGGTCTCACGTCTGAGCATACCCTGCCAACTTATGGCGAACAAAGCAAAAACCAAAGGAAATGATGGACGGAGTGTTGAACATTGCAAGCACTCACCCCCAGTCAACTGATCTGGGTTTAATCCATCACCGTTCTTTAGCCCACTCTGCCACCCCAGTTCAGACATGGCCATTTGCAAATCAGTCTGCCCCTGTGCCTCATGGGAACAGTCCAGCCCAAACTGCCAAGCCATGTCTTCCCTGGACTGGAAACAAGCTTCCTAGGACCGGTTTCTGGCATTTCAGCCGTCTTCAGCCAGGCTTGCTTGAATCCAGTGGCAAAGAGAGCAAGGGACTCACGTCTGAGCATACCCTGCCAACTTATGGCGAACAAAGCAAAAACCAAAGGAAATGATGGACGGAGTGTTGAACATTGCAAGCACTCACCCCCAGTCAACTGATCTGGGTTTAATCCATCACCGTTCTTTAGCCCACTCTGCCACCCCAGTTCAGACATGGCCATATGCAAATCAATCTGACCCTGTGCCACATGGGAACAGTCCAGCCCGAACTGCCAAGCCATGTCTTCCCTGGACCGGAAACAAGCTTCCTAGGACCGGTTTCTGGCATTTCAGCCGTCTTCAGCCAGGCTTGCTTGAATCCAGTGGCAAAGTGAGCAAGGGACTCACGTCTGAGCATACCCTGCCAACTTATGGTGAGCAAAGCAAAATCCAAAGGAAATGATGGACGGAGTGTTGAACATTGCAAGCATTCACCCCCAGGCAACTGATCTGGGTTTAATCCATCACCGTTCTTTAGCCCACTCTGCCACCCCAGTTCAGACATGGCCATATGCAAATCAGTCTGACCCTGTGCCTCATGGGAACAGTCCAGCCCGAACTGCCAAGCCATGTCTTCCCTGGACCGGAAACAAGCTTCCTAGGACCGGTTTCTGGTATTTCAGCCGTCTTCAGCCAGGCTTGCTTGAATCCAGTGGCAAAGTGAGCAAGGGACTCACGTCTGAGCATACCCTGCCAACTTATGGCGAACAAAGCAAAATCCAAATTAAATGATGGACGGAGTGTTGAACATTGCAAGCACTCACCCCCAGTCAACTTATCTGGGTTTAATCCATCACTGTTCTTTAGCCCACTCTGCCACCCCAGTTCAGACATGGCCATATGCAAATCAGTCTGACCCTGTGCCTCTTGGGAACAGTCCAGCCCGAACTGCCAAGCCATGTCTTCCCTGGACCGGAAACAAGCTTCCTAGGACCGGTTTCTGGCATTTCAGCCATCTTCAGCCAGGCTTGCTTGAATCCAGTGGCAAAGTGAGCAAGGGACTCACGTCTGAGCATACCCTGCCAACATATGGCGAACAAAGCAAAAACCAAAGGAAATGATGGACGGAGTGTTGAACATTGCAAGCACTCACCCCCAGTCAACTGATCTGGGTTTAATCCATCACCATTCTTTAGCCCACTCTGCCACCCCAGTTCGGACATGGCCATATGCAAATCAGTCTGACCCTGTGCCTCATGGGAACAGTCCAGCCCGAACTACCAAGCCATGTCTTCCCTGGACCGGAAACAAGCTTCCTAGGACCGGTTTCTGGCATTTCAGCCGTCTTCAGCCAGGCTTGCTTGAATCCAGTGGCAAAGTGAGCAAGGGACTCACGTCTGAGCATACCCTGCCAACTTATGGCGAGCAAAGCAAAATCCAAAGGAAATGATGGACGGAGTGTTGAACATTGCAAGCATTCACCCCCAGGCAACTGATCTGGGTTTAATCCATCACCGTTCTTTAGCCCACTCTGCCACCCCAGTTCAGACATGGCCATATGCAAATCAGTCTGACCCTGTGCCTCATGGGAACAGTCCAGCCCGAACTGCCAAGCCATGTCTTCCCTGGACCGGAAACAAGCTTCCTAGGACCGGTTTCTGGTATTTCAGCCGTCTTCAGCCAGGCTTGCTTGAATCCAGTGGCAAAGTGAGCAAGGGACTCACGTCTGAGCATACCCTGCCAACTTATGGCGAACAAAGCAAAATCCAAATTAAATGATGGACGGAGTGTTGAACATTGCAAGCACTCACCCCCAGTCAACTTATCTGGGTTTAATCCATCACTGTTTTTTAGCCCACTCTGCCACCCCAGTTCAGACATGGCCATATGCAAATCAGTCTGACCCTGTGCCTCTTGGGAACAGTCCAGCCCGAACTGCCAAGCCATGTCTTCCCTGGACCGGAAACAAGCTTCCTAGGACCGGTTTCTGGCATTTCAGCCGTCTTCAGCCAGGCTTGCTTGAATCCAGTGGCAAAGTGAGCAAGGGACTCACGTCTGAGCATACCCTGCCAACATATGGCGAACAAAGCAAAAACCAAAGGAAATGATGGACGGAGTGTTGAACATTGCAAGCACTCACCCCCAGTCAACTGATCTGGGTTTAATCCATCACCATTCTTTAGCCCACTCTGCCACCCCAGTTCAGACATGGCCATATGCAAATCAGTCTGACCCTGTGCCTCATGGGAACAGTCCAGCCCGAACTACCAAACCTTGTGTTCCCTGGACCGGAAACAAGTTTCCAAGGACTGGTTTCTGGCATTTCAGCCGTCTTCAGCCAGGCTTGCTTGAATCCAGTGGCAAAGTGAGCAAGGGACTCACGTCTCAGCATACCCTGCAAACTTATGGCGAACAAAGCAAAAACCAAAGGAAATGATGGACGGAGTGTTGAACATTGCAAGCCCTCACCCCCAGTCAACTGATCTGGTTTTAATCCATCACCGTTCTTTAGCCCACTCTGCCACCCCAGTTCAGACATGGCCATATGCAAATCAGTCTGACCCTGTTCCTCATGGGAACAGTCCAGCCCGAAGTGCCAAGCCATGTCTTCCCTGGACCGGAAACAAGCTTCCTAGGGCCCGTTTCTGGCATTTCAGCCATCTTCAGCCAGGCTTTCTTGAATCCAGTGGCAAAGTGAGCAAGGGACTCACGTCTGAGCATACCCTGCCAACTTATGGCGAACAAAGCAAAAACCAAAGGAAATGATGGACGGAGTGTTGAACATTGCAAGCACTCACCCCCAGTCAACTGATCTGGGTTTAATCCATCACCGTTCTTTAGCCCACTCTGCCACCCCAGTTCAGACATGGCCATATGCAAATCAGTCTGACCCTGTGCCTCATGGGAACAGTCCAGCCCGAACTGTCAAGCCATGTCTTCCCTGGACCGGAAACAAGCTTCCTAGGACCGGTTTCTGGCATTTCAGCCGTCTTCAGCCAGGCTTGCTTGAATCCAGTGGCAAAGTGAGCAAGGGACTCACGTCTGAGCATACCCTGCCAACTTATGGAGAACAAAGCAAACACCAATGGAAATGATGGACGGAGTGTTGAACATTGCAAGCACTCACCCCCAGTCAACTGATCTGGGTTTAATCCATCACCGTTCTTTAGCCCACTCTGCCACCCCAGTTCAGACATGGCCATATGCAAATCAGTCTGACCCTCTGCCTCATGGGAACAGTCCAGCCCGAACTGCCAAGCCATGTCTTCCCTGGACCAGAAACAAGCTTCCTAGGACCGGTTTCTGGCATTTCACCCGTCTTCAGCCAGGCTTGCTTGAATCCAGTGGCAAAGTGAGCAAGAGTCTCACGTCTGAGCATACCCTGCCAACTTATGGCGAACAAAGCAAAAACCAAAGGAAATGATGGACGGAGTGTTGAACATTGCAAGCACTCACCCCCAGTCAACTGATCTGGGTTTAATCCATCACCGTTCTTTAGCCCACTCTGCCACCCCAGTTCAGACATGGCCATATGCAAATCAGTCTGACCCTGTGCCCCATGGGAACAGTCCAGCCCGAACTGCCACGCCATGTCTTCCCTGGACCGGAAACAAGCTTCCTAGGACCGGTTTCTGGCATTTCAGCCGTCTTCAGCCAGGCTTGCTTGAATCCAGTGGCAAAGTGAGCAAGGGACTCACGTCTGAGCATACCCTGCCAACTTATGGCGAACAAAGCAAAAACCAAAGGAAATGATGGACGGAGTGTTGAACATTGCAAGCACTCACCCCCAGTCAACTGATCTGGGTTTAATCCATCACCGTTCTTTAGCCCACTCTGCCACCCCAGTTCAGACATGGCCATATGCAAATCAGTCTGACCCTGTGACTCATGGGAACAGTCCAGCCCGAACTGCCAAGCCATGTCTTCCCTGGACCGGAAACAAGCTTCCTAGGACCGGTTTCTAGCATTTCAGCCGTCTTCAGCCAGGCTTGCTTGAATCCAGTGGCAAAGTGAGCAAGGGACTCACGTCTGAGCATACCCTGCCAACTTATGGCGAACAAAGCAAAAACCAAAGGAAATGATGGACGGAGTGTTGAACATTGCAAGCACTCACCCCCAGTCAACTGATCTGGGTTTAATCCATCACCGTTCTTTAGCCCACTCTGCCACCCCAGTTCAGACATGGCCATTTGCAAATCAGTCTGCCCCTGTGCCTCATGGGAACAGTCCAGCCCAAACTGCCAAGCCATGTCTTCCCTGGACTGGAAACAAGCTTCCTAGGACCGGTTTCTGGCATTTCAGCCGTCTTCAGCCAGGCTTGCTTGAATCCAGTGGCAAAGAGAGCAAGGGACTCACGTCTGAGCATACCCTGCCAACTTATGGCGAACAAAGCAAAAACCAAAGGAAATGATGGACGGAGTGTTGAACATTGCAAGCACTCACCCCCAGTCAACTGATCTGGGTTTAATCCATCACCGTTCTTTAGCCCACTCTGCCACCCCAGTTCAGACATGGCCATATGCAAATCAGTCTGACCCTGTGCCTCATGGGAACAGTCCAGCCCGAACTGCCACGCCATGTCTTCCCTGGACCGGAAACAAGCTTCCTAGGACCGGTTTCTGGCATTTCAGCCGTCTTCAGCCAGACTTGCTTGAATCCAGTGGCAAAGTGAGCAAGGGACTCACGTCTGAGCATACCCTGCCAACTTATGGCGAACAAAGCAAAAACCAAAGGAAATGATGGACGGAGTGTTGAACATTGCAAGCACTCACCCCCAGGCAACTGATCTGGGTTTAATCCATCACTGTTCTTTAGCCCACTCTGCCACCCCAGTTCAGACATGGCCATATGCAAATCAGTCTGACCCTGTGCCTCATGGGAACAGTCCAGCCCGAACTGCCAAGCCATGTCTTCCCTGGACCGGAAACAAGCTTTCTAGGACCGGTTTCTGGTATTTCAGCCGTCTTCAGCCAGGCTTGCTTGAATCCAGTGGCAAAGTGAGCAAGGGACTCACGTCTGAGCATACCCTGCCAACTTATGGCGAACAAAGCAAAAACCAAAGGAAATGATGGACGGAGTGTTGAACATTGCAAGCACTCACGCCCAGTCAACTGATCTGGGTTTAATCCATTGCTGTTCTTTAGCCCACTCTGCCACCCCAGTTCAGACATGGCCATATGCAAATCAGTTTGACCCTGTGCCTCATGGGAACAGTCCAGCCCGAAGAGCCAAGCCATGTCTTCTCTGGACCGGAAACAAGCTTCCTAGGACCGGTTTCTGGCATTTCAGCCGTCTTCAGCCAGGCTTGCTTGAATCCAGTGGCAAAGTGAGCAAGGGACTCACGTCTGAGCATACCCTGCCAACTTATGGCAAACAAAGCAAAATCCAAAGGAAATGATGGACGGAGTGTTGAACATTGCAAGCACTCACCCCCAGTCAACTGATCTGGGTTTAATCCATCACCGTTCTTTAGCCCACTCTGCCACCCCAGTTCAGACATGGCCATATGCAAATCAGTCTGACCCTGTGCCTCATGGGAACAGTCCAGCCCGAACTGCCAAGCCATGTCTTCCCTGGACCGGAAACAAGCTTCCTAGGACCGGTTTCTTGCATTTCAAACGTCTTCAGCCAGGCTTGCTTGAATCCAGTGGCAAAGTGAGTAAGGGACTCACGTCTGAGCATACCCTGCCAACTTATGCCGAACAAAGCAAAAACCAAAGGAAATGATGGACGGAGTGTTGAACATTGCAAGCACTCACCCCCAGTCAACTGATCTGGGTTTAATCCATCACCGTTCTTTAGCCCACTCTGCCACCCCAGTTCAGACATGGCCATATGCAAATCAGTCTGCCCCTGTGCCTCATGGGAACAGTCCAGCCCGAACTGCCAAGCCATGTCTTCCCTGGACCGGAAACAAGCTTCCTAGGACCGGTTTCTGGCATTTCAGCCATCTTGCTTGAATCCAGTGGCAAAGTGAGCAAGGGACTCACGTCTGAGCATACCCTGCCAACTTATGGCGAACAAAGCAAAAACCAAAGGAAATGATGGACGGAGTGTTGAACATTGCAAGCACTCACCCCCAGTCAACTGATCTGGGTTTAATCCATCACCGTTCTTTAGCCCACTTTGCCACCCCAGTTCAGACATGGCCATATGCAAATCAGTCTGACCCTGTGACTCATGGGAACAGTCCAGCCCGAACTGCCAAGCCATGTCTTCCCTGGACCGGAAACAAGCTTCCTAGGACCGGTTTCTGGCATTTCAGCCGTCTTCAGCCAGGCTTGCTTGAATCCAGTGGCAAAGTGAGCAAGGGACTCACGTCTGAGCATACCCTGCCAACTTATGGCGAACAAAGCAAAAACCAAAGGAAATGATGGACGGAGTGTTGAACATTGCAAGCACTCACCCCCAGTCAACTGATCTGGGTTTAATCCATCACCGTTCTTTAGCCCACTCTGCCACCCCAGTTCAGACATGGCCATTTGCAAATCAGTCTGCCCCTGTGCCTCATGGGAACAGTCCAGCCCAAACTGCCAAGCCATGTCTTCCCTGGACTGGAAACAAGCTTCCTAGGACCGGTTTCTGGCATTTCAACCGTCTTCAGCCAGGCTTGCTTGAATCCAGTGGCAAAGAGAGCAAGGGACTCACGTCTGAGCATACCCTGCCAACTTATGGCGAACAAAGCAAAAACCAAAGGAAATGATGGACGGAGTGTTGAACATTGCAAGCACTCACCCCCAGTCAACTGATCTGGGTTTAATCCATCACCGTTCTTTAGCCCACTCTGCCACCCCAGTTCAGACATGGCCATATGCAAATCAGTCTGACCCTGTGCCTCATGGGAACAGTCCAGCCCGAACTGCCACGCCATGTCTTCCCTGGACCGGAAACAAGCTTCCTAGGACCGGTTTCTGGCATTTCAGCCGTCTTCAGCCAGACTTGCTTGAATCCAGTGGCAAAGTGAGCAAGGGACTCACGTCTGAGCATACCCTGCCAACTTATGGCGAACAAAGCAAAAACCAAAGGAAATGATGGACGGAGTGTTGAACATTGCAAGCATTCACCCCCAGGCAACTGATCTGGGTTTAATCCATCACCGTTCTTTAGCCCACTCTGCCACCCCAGTTCAGACATGGCCATATGCAAATCAGTCTGACCCTGTGCCTCATGGGAACAGTCCAGCCCGAACTGCCAAGCCATGTCTTCCCTGGACCGGAAACAAGCTTTCTAGGACCGGTTTCTGGTATTTCAGCCGTCTTCAGCCAGGCTTGCTTGAATCCAGTGGCAAAGTGAGCAAGGGACTCACGTCTGAGCATACCCTGCCAACTTATGGCGAACAAAGCAAAATCCAAATTAAATGATGGACTGAGTGTTGAACATTGCAAGCACTCACCCCCAGTCAACTGATCTGGGTTTAATCCATCACCGTTCTTTAGCCCACTCTGCCACCCCAGTTAAGACATGGCCATATGCAAATCAGTCTGACCCTGTGCCTCATGGGAACAGTCCAGCCCGAACTGCCAAGCCATGTCTTCCCTGGACCGGAAACAAGCTTCCTAGGACCGGTTTCTGGCATTTCAGCCGTCTTCAGCCAGGCTTGCTTGAATCCAGTGTCAAAGTGAGCAAGGGACTCACGTCTGAGCATACCCTGCCAACTTATGGCGAACAAAGCAAAAACCAAAGGAAATGATGGACGGAGTGTTGAACATTGCAAGCACTCACCCCCAGTCAACTGATCTGGGTTTAATCCATCACCGTTCTTTAGCCCACTCTGCCACCCCAGTTCAGACATGGCCATATGCAAATCAGTCTGACCCTGTGCCTCATGGGAACAGTCCAGCCCGAACTGCCAAGCCATGTCTTCCCTGGACCGGAAATAAGCTTCCTAGGACCGGTTTCTGGCATTTCAGCCGTCTTCAGCCAGGCTTGCTTGAATCCAGTGGCAAAGTGAGCAATTGACTCACGTCTGAGCATACCCTGCCAACTTATGGCGAACAAAGCGAAAACCAAAGGAAATGATGGACGGAGTGTTGAACAAATGCAAGCACTCACCCCCAATCAACTGATCTGGGTTTAATCCATCACCGTTCTTTAGCCCACTCTGCCACCCCAGTTCAGACATGGCCATATGTAAATCAGTCTGACCCTGTGCCTCACGGGAACAGTCCAGCCCGAAGTGCCAAGCCATGTCTTCCCTGGACCGGAAACAAGCTTCCTAGGACCGGTTTCTGGCATTTCAGCCGTCTTCAGCCAGGCTTTCTTGAATCCAGTGGCAAAGTGAGCAAGGGACTCACGTCTGAGCATACCCTGCCAACTTATGGCGAACAAAGCAAAAACCAAAGGAAATGATGGACGGAGTGTTGAACATTGCAAGCACTCACCCCCAGTCAACTGATCTGGGTTTAATCCATCACTGTTCTTTAGCCCACTCTGCCACCCCAGTTCAGACATGGCCATATGCACATCAGTCTGACCCTGTCCCTCATGGGAACAGTCCAGCCCGAACTGTCAAGCCATGTCTTCCCTGGACCGGAAACAAGCTTCCTAGGACCGGTTTCTGGCATTTCAGCCGTCTTCAGCCAGGCTTGCTTAAATCCAGTGGCAAAGTGAGCAAGGGACTCACGTCTGAGCATACCCTGCCAACTTATGGAGAACAAAGCAAACACCAATGGAAATGATGGACGGAGTGTTGAACATTGCAAGCACTTACCCCCAGTCAACTGATCTGGGTTTAATCCATCACCGTTCTTTAGCCCACTCTGCCACCCCAGTTCAGACATGGCCATATGCAAATCAGTCTCACCCTGTGCCTCATGGGAACAGTCCAGCCCGAACTGCCAAGTCATGTCTTTCCTGGACCAGAAACAAGCTTCCTAGGACCGGTTTCTGGCATTTCAGCCGTCTTCAGCCAGGCTTGCTTGAATCCAGTGGCAAAGTGAGCAAGGGTCTCACGTCTGAGCATACCCTGCCAACTTATGGCGAACAAAGCAAAAACCAAAGGAAATGATGGACGGAGTGTTGAACATTGCAAGCACTCACCCCCAGTCAACTGATCTGGGTTTAATCCATCACCGTTCTTTAGCCCACTCTGCCACCCCAGTTCAGACATGGCCATATGCAAATCAGTCTGAAACTGTGCCTCATGGGAACAGTCCAGCCCGAACTGCCAAGCCATGTCTTCCCTGGACCGGAAACAAGCTTCCTAGGACCGGTTTCTGGCATTTCAGCCGTCTTCAGCCAGGCTTGCTTGAATCCAGTGGCAAAGTGAGCAAGGGACTCACGTCTGAGCATACCCTGCCAACTTATGGTGAAAAAAGCAAAAACCAAAGGAAATGATGGACGGAGTGTTGAACATTGCAAGCACTCACCCCCAGTCAACTGATCTGGGTTTAATCCATCACCGTTCTTTAGCCCACTCTGCCACCCCAGTTCAGACATGGCCATATGCAAATCAGTCTGACCCTGTGCCTCATGGGAACAGTCCAGCCCGAACTGCCAAGCCATGTCTTCCCTGGACCGGAAACAAGCTTCCTAGGACCGGTTTCTGGCATTTCAGCCATCTTCAGCCAGGCTTGCTTGAATCCAGTGGCAAAGTGAGCAAGGGACTCACGTCTGAGCATACACTGCCAACTTATGGCGAACAAAGCAAAAACCAAAGGAAATGATGGACGGAGTGTTGAACATTGCAAGCACTCACCCCCAGTCAACTGATCTGGGTTTAATCCATCACCGTTCTTTAGCCCACTCTGCTACCCCAGTTCAGACATGGCCAAATGCAAATCAGTCTGACCCTGTGCCTCATGGGAACAGTCCAACCCGAACTGCCAAGCCATGTCTTCCCTGGACCGGAAACAAGCTTCCTAGGACCGGTTTCTGGCATTTCAGCCATCTTCAGCCAGGCTTGCTTGAATCCAGTGGCAAAGTGAGCAAGGGACTCACGTCTGAGCATACCCTGCCAACTTATGGCGAGCAAAGCAAAAACCAAAGGAAATGATGGACGGAGTGTTGAACATTGCAAGCATTCACCCCCAGGCAACTGATCTGGGTTTAATCCATCACCGTTCTTTAGCCCATTCTGCCACCCCAGTTCAGACATGGCCATATGCAAATTAGTCTGACCCTGTGCCTCATTGGAACAATCCAGCCCGAACTGCCAAGCCATGTCTTCCCGGGACTGGAAACAAGCTTCCTAGGACCGGTTTCTGGCATTTCAGCCGTCTTCAGCCAGGCTTGCTTGAATCCAGTGGCAAAGTGAGCAAGGGACTCTCGTCTGAGCATACCCTGCCAACTTATGGTGAACAAAGCAAAAACCAAAGGAAATGATGGACAGAGTGTTGAACATTGCAAGCACTCACCCCCAGTCAACTGATCTGGGTTTAATCCATCACCGTTCTTTAGCCCACTCTGCCACCCCAGTTCAGACATGGCCATATGTAAATCAGTCTGACCCTGTGCCTCACGGGAACAGTCCAGCCCGAAGTGCCAAGCCATGTCTTCCCTGGACCGGAAACAAGCTTCCTAGGACCGGTTTCTGGCATTTCAGCCGTCTTCAGCCAGGCTTTCTTGAATCCAGTGGCAAAGTGAGCAAGGGACTCACGTCTGAGCATACCCTGCCAACTTATGGCGAACAAAGCAAAAACCAAAGGAAATGATGGACGGAGTGTTGAACATTGCAAGCACTCACCCCCAGTCAACTGATCTGGGTTTAATCCATCACTGTTCTTTAGCCCACTCTGCCACCCCAGTTCAGACATGGCCATATGCACATCAGTCTGACCCTGTCCCTCATGGGAACAGTCCAGCCCGAACTGTCAAGCCATGTCTTCCCTGGACCGGAAACAAGCTTCCTAGGACCGGTTTCTGGCATTTCAGCCGTCTTCAGCCAGGCTTGCTTAAATCCAGTGGCAAAGTGAGCAAGGGACTCACGTCTGAGCATACCCTGCCAACTTATGGAGAACAAAGCAAACACCAATGGAAATGATGGACGGAGTGTTGAACATTGCAAGCACTTACCCCCAGTCAACTGATCTGGGTTTAATCCATCACCGTTCTTTAGCCCACTCTGCCACCCCAGTTCAGACATGGCCATATGCAAATCAGTCTCACCCTGTGCCTCATGGGAACAGTCCAGCCCGAACTGCCAAGTCATGTCTTTCCTGGACCAGAAACAAGCTTCCTAGGACCGGTTTCTGGCATTTCAGCCGTCTTCAGCCAGGCTTGCTTGAATCCAGTGGCAAAGTGAGCAAGGGTCTCACGTCTGAGCATACCCTGCCAACTTATGGCGAACAAAGCAAAAACCAAAGGAAATGATGGACGGAGTGTTGAACATTGCAAGCACTCACCCCCAGTCAACTGATCTGGGTTTAATCCATCACCGTTCTTTAGCCCACTCTGCCACCCCAGTTCAGACATGGCCATATGCAAATCAGTCTGAAACTGTGCCTCATGGGAACAGTCCAGCCCGAACTGCCAAGCCATGTCTTCCCTGGACCGGAAACAAGCTTCCTAGGACCGGTTTCTGGCATTTCAGCCGTCTTCAGCCAGGCTTGCTTGAATCCAGTGGCAAAGTGAGCAAGGGACTCACGTCTGAGCATACCCTGCCAACTTATGGTGAAAAAAGCAAAAACCAAAGGAAATGATGGACGGAGTGTTGAACATTGCAAGCACTCACCCCCAGTCAACTGATCTGGGTTTAATCCATCACCGTTCTTTAGCCCACTCTGCCACCCCAGTTCAGACATGGCCATATGCAAATCAGTCTGACCCTGTGCCTCATGGGAACAGTCCAGCCCGAACTGCCAAGCCATGTCTTCCCTGGACCGGAAACAAGCTTCCTAGGACCGGTTTCTGGCATTTCAGCCATCTTCAGCCAGGCTTGCTTGAATCCAGTGGCAAAGTGAGCAAGGGACTCACGTCTGAGCATACACTGCCAACTTATGGCGAACAAAGCAAAAACCAAAGGAAATGATGGACGGAGTGTTGAACATTGCAAGCACTCACCCCCAGTCAACTGATCTGGGTTTAATCCATCACCGTTCTTTAGCCCACTCTGCTACCCCAGTTCAGACATGGCCAAATGCAAATCAGTCTGACCCTGTGCCTCATGGGAACAGTCCAACCCGAACTGCCAAGCCATGTCTTCCCTGGACCGGAAACAAGCTTCCTAGGACCGGTTTCTGGCATTTCAGCCATCTTCAGCCAGGCTTGCTTGAATCCAGTGGCAAAGTGAGCAAGGGACTCACGTCTGAGCATACCCTGCCAACTTATGGCGAGCAAAGCAAAAACCAAAGGAAATGATGGACGGAGTGTTGAACATTGCAAGCATTCACCCCCAGGCAACTGATCTGGGTTTAATCCATCACCGTTCTTTAGCCCATTATGCCACCCCAGTTCAGACATGGCCATATGCAAATTAGTCTGACCCTGTGCCTCATTGGAACAATCCAGCCCGAACTGCCAAGCCATGTCTTCCCGGGACTGGAAACAAGCTTCCTAGGACCGGTTTCTGGCATTTCAGCCGTCTTCAGCCAGGCTTGCTTGAATCCAGTGGCAAAGTGAGCAAGGGACTCTCGTCTGAGCATACCCTGCCAACTTATGGTGAACAAAGCAAAAACCAAAGGAAATGATGGACAGAGTGTTGAACATTGCAAGCACTCACCCCCAGTCAACTGATCTGGGTTTAATCCATCACCGTTCTTTAGCCCACTCTGCCACCCCAGTTCAGACATGGCCATATGCAAATCAATCTGACCCTGTGCCTCATGGGAACAGTCCAGCCCGAACTGCCAAGCCATGTCTTCCCTGGACCGGAAACAAGCTTCCTAGGACCGGTTTCTGGCATTTCAGCCATCTTCAGCCAGGCTTGGCTGAATCCAGTGGCAAAGTGAGCAAGGGACTCACGTCTGAGCATACCCTGCCAACTTATGGCGAGCAAAGCAAAATCCAAAGGAAATGATGGACGGAGTGTTGAACATTGCAAGCATTCACCCCCAGGCAACTGATCTGGGTTTAATCCATCACCGTTCTTTAGCTCACTCTGCCACCCCAGTTCAGACATGGCCATATGCAAATCAGTCTGACCCTGTGCCTCATGGGAACAGTCCAGCCCGAACTGCCAAGCCATGTCTTCCCTGGACCGGAAACAAGCTTCCTAGGACCGGTTTCTGGTATTTCAGCCGTCTTCAGCCAGGCTTGCTTGAATCCAGTGGCAAAGTGAGCAAGGGACTCACGTCTGAGCATACCCTGCCAACTTATGGCGAACAAAGCAAAATCCAAATTAAATGATGGACGGAGTGTTGAACATTGCAAGCACTCACCCCCAGTCAACTTATCTGGGTTTAATCCATCACTGTTCTTTAGCCCACTCTGCCACCCCAGTTCAAACATGGCCATATGAAAATCAGTCTGACCCTGTGCCTCATGGGAACAGTCCAGCCCGAACTGCCAAGCAATGTCTTCCCTGGACCGGAAACAAGCTTCCTAGGACCGGTTTCTGGCATTTCAGCCGTCTTCAGCCAGGCTTGCTTGAATCCAGTGGCAAAGTAAGCAAGGGACTCACGTCTGAGCATACCTTGCCAATATATGGCGAACAAAGCAAAAACCAAAGGAAATGATGGACGGAGTGTTGAACATTGCAAGCACTCACCCCTAGTCAACTGATCTGGGTTTAATCCATCACCATTCTTTAGCCCACTCTGCCACCCCAGTTCAGACATGGCCATATGCAAATCAGTCTGACCCTGTGCCTCATGGGAACAGTCCAGCCCGAACTACCAAGCCATGTCTTCCCTGGACCGGAAACAAGCTTCCTAGGACAGGTTTCTGGCATTTCAGCCGTCTTCAGCCAGGCTTGCTTGAATCCAGTGGCAAAGTGAGCAAGGGACTCACGTCTGAGCATACCCTGCCAACTTATGGCGAACAAAGCAAAAACCAAAGGAAATGATGGACGGAGTGTTGAACATTGCAAGCACTCACCCCCAGTCAACTGATCTGGGTTTAATCCATCACCGTTCTTTAGCCCACTCTGCCACCCCAGTTCAGACATGGCCATATGCAAATCAGTCTGACCCTGTGCCTCATGGGAACAGTCCAGCCCGAAGTTCCAAACCTTGTGTTCCCTGGACCGGAAACAAGTTTCCAAGGACTGGTTTCTGGCATTTCAGCCGTCTTCAGCCAGGCTTGCTTGAATCCAGTGGCAAAGTGAGCAAGGGACTCACGTCTCAGCATACCCTGCCAACTTATGGCGAACAAAGCAAAAACCAAAGGAAATGATGGACGGAGTGTTGAACATTGCAAGCACTCACCCCCAGTCAACTGATCTGGGTTTAATCCATCACCGTTCTTTAGCCCACTCTGCCACCCCAGTTCAGACATGGCCATATGCAAATCAGTCTGACCCTGTGCCTCATGGGAACAGTCCAGCCCGAACTGCCAAGCCATGTCTTCCCTGGACCGGAAATAAGCTTCCTAGGACCGGTTTCTGGCATTTCAGCCGTCTTCAGCCAGGCTTGCTTGAATCCAGTGGCAAAGTGAGCAATTGACTCACGTCTGAGCATACCCTGCCAACTTATGGCGAACAAAGCGAAAACCAAAGGAAATGATGGACGGAGTGTTGAACAAATGCAAGCACTCACCCCCAATCAACTGATCTGGGTTTAATCCATCACCGTTCTTTAGCCCACTCTGCCACCCCAGTTCAGACATGGCCATATGTAAATCAGTCTGACCCTGTGCCTCACGGGAACAGTCCAGCCCGAAGTGCCAAGCCATGTCTTCCCTGGACCGGAAACAAGCTTCCTAGGACCGGTTTCTGGCATTTCAGCCGTCTTCAGCCAGGCTTTCTTGAATCCAGTGGCAAAGTGAGCAAGGGACTCACGTCTGAGCATACCCTGCCAACTTATGGCGAACAAAGCAAAAACCAAAGGAAATGATGGACGGAGTGTTGAACATTGCAAGCACTCACCCCCAGTCAACTGATCTGGGTTTAATCCATCACTGTTCTTTAGCCCACTCTGCCACCCCAGTTCAGACATGGCCATATGCACATCAGTCTGACCCTGTCCCTCATGGGAACAGTCCAGCCCGAACTGTCAAGCCATGTCTTCCCTGGACCGGAAACAAGCTTCCTAGGACCGGTTTCTGGCATTTCAGCCGTCTTCAGCCAGGCTTGCTTAAATCCAGTGGCAAAGTGAGCAAGGGACTCACGTCTGAGCATACCCTGCCAACTTATGGAGAACAAAGCAAACACCAATGGAAATGATGGACGGAGTGTTGAACATTGCAAGCACTTACCCCCAGTCAACTGATCTGGGTTTAATCCATCACCGTTCTTTAGCCCACTCTGCCACCCCAGTTCAGACATGGCCATATGCAAATCAGTCTCACCCTGTGCCTCATGGGAACAGTCCAGCCCGAACTGCCAAGTCATGTCTTTCCTGGACCAGAAACAAGCTTCCTAGGACCGGTTTCTGGCATTTCAGCCGTCTTCAGCCAGGCTTGCTTGAATCCAGTGGCAAAGTGAGCAAGGGTCTCACGTCTGAGCATACCCTGCCAACTTATGGCGAACAAAGCAAAAACCAAAGGAAATGATGGACGGAGTGTTGAACATTGCAAGCACTCACCCCCAGTCAACTGATCTGGGTTTAATCCATCACCGTTCTTTAGCCCACTCTGCCACCCCAGTTCAGACATGGCCATATGCAAATCAGTCTGAAACTGTGCCTCATGGGAACAGTCCAGCCCGAACTGCCAAGCCATGTCTTCCCTGGACCGGAAACAAGCTTCCTAGGACCGGTTTCTGGCATTTCAGCCGTCTTCAGCCAGGCTTGCTTGAATCCAGTGGCAAAGTGAGCAAGGGACTCACGTCTGAGCATACCCTGCCAACTTATGGTGAAAAAAGCAAAAACCAAAGGAAATGATGGACGGAGTGTTGAACATTGCAAGCACTCACCCCCAGTCAACTGATCTGGGTTTAATCCATCACCGTTCTTTAGCCCACTCTGCCACCCCAGTTCAGACATGGCCATATGCAAATCAGTCTGACCCTGTGCCTCATGGGAACAGTCCAGCCCGAACTGCCAAGCCATGTCTTCCCTGGACCGGAAACAAGCTTCCTAGGACCGGTTTCTGGCATTTCAGCCATCTTCAGCCAGGCTTGCTTGAATCCAGTGGCAAAGTGAGCAAGGGACTCACGTCTGAGCATACACTGCCAACTTATGGCGAAGAAAGCAAAAACCAAAGGAAATGATGGACGGAGTGTTGAACATTGCAAGCACTCACCCCCAGTCAACTGATCTGGGTTTAATCCATCACCGTTCTTTAGCCCACTCTGCTACCCCAGTTCAGACATGGCCAAATGCAAATCAGTCTGACCCTGTGCCTCATGGGAACAGTCCAACCCGAACTGCCAAGCCATGTCTTCCCTGGACCGGAAACAAGCTTCCTAGGACCGGTTTCTGGCATTTCAGCCATCTTCAGCCAGGCTTGCTTGAATCCAGTGGCAAAGTGAGCAAGGGACTCACGTCTGAGCATACCCTGCCAACTTATGGCGAGCAAAGCAAAAACCAAAGGAAATGATGGACGGAGTGTTGAACATTGCAAGCATTCACCCCCAGGCAACTGATCTGGGTTTAATCCATCACCGTTCTTTAGCCCATTCTGCCACCCCAGTTCAGACATGGCCATATGCAAATTAGTCTGACCCTGTGCCTCATTGGAACAATCCAGCCCGAACTGCCAAGCCATGTCTTCCCGGGACTGGAAACAAGCTTCCTAGGACCGGTTTCTGGCATTTCAGCCGTCTTCAGCCAGGCTTGCTTGAATCCAGTGGCAAAGTGAGCAAGGGACTCTCGTCTGAGCATACCCTGCCAACTTATGGTGAACAAAGCAAAAACCAAAGGAAATGATGGACAGAGTGTTGAACATTGCAAGCACTCACCCCCAGTCAACTGATCTGGGTTTAATCCATCACCGTTCTTTAGCCCACTCTGCCACCCCAGTTCAGACATGGCCATATGTAAATCAGTCTGACCCTGTGCCTCATGGGAACAGTCCAGCCCGAACTGTCAAGCTATGTCTTCCCTGGACCGGAAACAAGCTTCCTAGGACCGGTTTCTGGCATTTCAGCCGTCTTCAGCCAGGCTTTCTTGAATCCAGTGGCAAAGTGAGCAAGGGACTCACGTCTGAGCATACCCTGCCAACTTATGGCGAACAAAGCAAAAACCAAAGGAAATGATGGACGGAGTGTTGAACATTGCAAGCACTCACCCCCAGTCAACTGATCTGGGTTTAATCCATCACTGTTCTTTAGCCCACTCTGCCACCCCAGTTCAGACATGGCCATATGCACATCAGTCTGACCCTGTCCCTCATGGGAACAGTCCAGCCCGAACTGTCAAGCCATGTCTTCCCTGGACCGGAAACAAGCTTCCTAGGACCGGTTTCTGGCATTTCAGCCGTCTTCAGCCAGGCTTGCTTAAATCCAGTGGCAAAGTGAGCAAGGGACTCACGTCTGAGCATACCCTGCCAACTTATGGAGAACAAAGCAAACACCAATGGAAATGATGGACGGAGTGTTGAACATTGCAAGCACTTACCCCCAGTCAACTGATCTGGGTTTAATCCATCACCGTTCTTTAGCCCACTCTGCCACCCCAGTTCAGACATGGCCATATGCAAATCAGTCTCACCCTGTGCCTCATGGGAACAGTCCAGCCCGAACTGCCAAGTCATGTCTTTCCTGGACCAGAAACAAGCTTCCTAGGACCGGTTTCTGGCATTTCAGCCGTCTTCAGCCAGGCTTGCTTGAATCCAGTGGCAAAGTGAGCAAGGGTCTCACGTCTGAGCATACCCTGCCAACTTATGGCGAACAAAGCAAAAACCAAAGGAAATGATGGACGGAGTGTTGAACATTGCAAGCACTCACCCCCAGTCAACTGATCTGGGTTTAATCCATCACCGTTCTTTAGCCCACTCTGCCACCCCAGTTCAGACATGGCCATATGCAAATCAGTCTGAAACTGTGCCTCATGGGAACAGTCCAGCCCGAACTGCCAAGCCATGTCTTCCCTGGACCGGAAACAAGCTTCCTAGGACCGGTTTCTGGCATTTCAGCCATCTTCAGCCAGGCTTGCTTGAATCCAGTGGCAAAGTGAGCAAGGGACTCACGTCTGAGCATACCCTGCCAACTTATGGTGAAAAAAGCAAAAACCAAAGGAAATGATGGACGGAGTGTTGAACATTGCAAGCACTCACCCCCAGTCAACTGATCTGGGTTTAATCCATCACCGTTCTTTAGCCCACTCTGCCACCCCAGTTCAGACATGGCCATATGCAAATCAGTCTGACCCTGTGCCTCATGGGAACAGTCCAGCCCGAACTGCCAAGCCATGTCTTCCCTGGACCGGAAACAAGCTTCCTAGGACCGGTTTCTGGCATTTCAGCCATCTTCAGCCAGGCTTGCTTGAATCCAGTGGCAAAGTGAGCAAGGGACTCACGTCTGAGCATACACTGCCAACTTATGGCGAACAAAGCAAAAACCAAAGGAAATGATGGACGGAGTGTTGAACATTGCAAGCACTCACCCCCAGTCAACTGATCTGGGTTTAATCCATCACCGTTCTTTAGCCCACTCTGCTACCCCAGTTCAGACATGGCCAAATGCAAATCAGTCTGACCCTGTGCCTCATGGGAACAGTCCAACCCGAACTGCCAAGCCATGTCTTCCCTGGACCGGAAACAAGCTTCCTAGGACCGGTTTCTGGCATTTCAGCCATCTTCAGCCAGGCTTGCTTGAATCCAGTGGCAAAGTGAGCAAGGGACTCACGTCTGAGCATACCCTGCCAACTTATGGCGAGCAAAGCAAAAACCAAAGGAAATGATGGACGGAGTGTTGAACATTGCAAGCATTCACCCCCAGGCAACTGATCTGGGTTTAATCCATCACCGTTCTTTAGCCCATTCTGCCACCCCAGTTCAGACATGGCCATATGCAAATTAGTCTGACCCTGTGCCTCATTGGAACAATCCAGCCCGAACTGCCAAGCCATGTCTTCCCGGGACTGGAAACAAGCTTCCTAGGACCGGTTTCTGGCATTTCAGCCGTCTTCAGCCAGGCTTGCTTGAATCCAGTGGCAAAGTGAGCAAGGGACTCTCGTCTGAGCATACCCTGCCAACTTATGGTGAACAAAGCAAAAACCAAAGGAAATGATGGACAGAGTGTTGAACATTGCAAGCACTCACCCCCAGTCAACTGATCTGGGTTTAATCCATCACCGTTCTTTAGCCCACTCTGCCACCCCAGTTCAGACATGGCCATATGCAAATCAATCTGACCCTGTGCCTCATGGGAACAGTCCAGCCCGAACTGCCAAGCCATGTCTTCCCTGGACCGGAAACAAGCTTCCTAGGACCGGTTTCTGGCATTTCAGCCATCTTCAGCCAGGCTTGGCTGAATCCAGTGGCAAAGTGAGCAAGGGACTCACGTCTGAGCATACCCTGCCAACTTATGGCGAGCAAAGCAAAATCCAAAGGAAATGATGGACGGAGTGTTGAACATTGCAAGCATTCACCCCCAGGCAACTGATCTGGGTTTAATCCATCACCGTTCTTTAGCTCACTCTGCCACCCCAGTTCAGACATGGCCATATGCAAATCAGTCTGACCCTGTGCCTCATGGGAACAGTCCAGCCCGAACTGCCAAGCCATATCTTCCCTGGACCGGAAACAAGCTTCCTAGGACCGGTTTCTGGTATTTCAGCCGTCTTCAGCCAGGCTTGCTTGAATCCAGTGGCAAAGTGAGCAAGGGACTCACGTCTGAGCATACCCTGCCAACTTATGGCGAACAAAGCAAAATCCAAATTAAATGATGGACGGAGTGTTGAACATTGCAAGCACTCACCCCCAGTCAACTTATCTGGGTTTAATCCATCACTGTTCTTTAGCCCACTCTGCCACCCCAGTTCAAACATGGCCATATGAAAATCAGTCTGACCCTGTGCCTCATGGGAACAGTCCAGCCCGAACTGCCAAGCAATGTCTTCCCTGGACCGGAAACAAGCTTCCTAGGACCGGTTTCTGGCATTTCAGCCGTCTTCAGCCAGGCTTGCTTGAATCCAGTGGCAAAGTAAGCAAGGGACTCACGTCTGAGCATACCTTGCCAATATATGGCGAACAAAGCAAAAACCAAAGGAAATGATGGACGGAGTGTTGAACATTGCAAGCACTCACCCCTAGTCAACTGATCTGGGTTTAATCCATCACCATTCTTTAGCCCACTCTGCCACCCCAGTTCAGACATGGCCATATGCAAATCAGTCTGACCCTGTGCCTCATGGGAACAGTCCAGCCCGAACTACCAAGCCATGTCTTCCCTGGACCGGAAACAAGCTTCCTAGGACAGGTTTCTGGCATTTCAGCCGTCTTCAGCCAGGCTTGCTTGAATCCAGTGGCAAAGTGAGCAAGGGACTCACGTCTGAGCATACCCTGCCAACTTATGGCGAACAAAGCAAAAACCAAAGGAAATGATGGACGGAGTGTTGAACATTGCAAGCACTCACCCCCAGTCAACTGATCTGGGTTTAATCCATCACCGTTCTTTAGCCCACTCTGCCACCCCAGTTCAGACATGGCCATATGCAAATCAGTCTGACCCTGTGCCTCATGGGAACAGTCCAGCCCGAAGTTCCAAACCTTGTGTTCCCTGGACCGGAAACAAGTTTCCAAGGACTGGTTTCTGGCATTTCAGCCGTCTTCAGCCAGGCTTGCTTGAATCCAGTGGCAAAGTGAGCAAGGGACTCACGTCTCAGCATACCCTGCCAACTTATGGCGAACAAAGCAAAAAAAAAAAGGAAATGATGGACGGAGTGTTGAACATTGCAAGCCCTCACCCCCAGTCAACTGATCTGGGTTTAATCCATCACCGTTCTTGAGCCCACTCTGCCACCCCAGTTCAGACATGGCCATATGCAAATCAGTCTGACCCTGTGCCTCATGGGAACAGTCCAGCCCGAAGTGCCAAGCCATGTCTTCCCTGGACCGGAAACAAGCTTCCTAGGGCCGGTTTCTGGCATTTCAGCCGTCTTCAGCCAGGCTTTCTTGAATCCAGTGGCAAAGTGAGCAAGGGACTCACGTCTGAGCATACCCTGCCAACTTATGGCGAACAAAGCAAAAACCAAAGGAAATGATGGACGGAGTGTTGAACATTGCAAGCACTCACCCCCAGTCAACTGATCTGGGTTTAATGCATCACCGTTCTTTAGCCCACTCTGCCACCCCAGTTCAGACATGGCCATATGCACATCAGTCTGACCCTGTGCCTCATGGGAACAGTCCAGCCCGAACTGTCAAGCCATGTCTTCCCTGGACCGGAAACAAGCTTCCTAGGACCGGTTTCTGGCATTTCAGCCGTCTTCAGCCAGGCTTGCTTGAATCCAGTGGCAAAGTGAGCAAGGGACTCACGTCTGAGCATACCCTGCCAACTTATGGAGAACAAAGCAAACACCAATGGAAATGATGGAGGAGTGTTGAACATTGCAAGCACTCACCCCCAGTCAACTGATCTGGGTTTAATCCATCACCGTTCTTTAGCCCACTCTGCCACCCCAGTTCAGACATGGCCATATGCAAATCAGTCTGACCCTCTGCCTCATGGGAACAGTCCAGCCCGAACTGCCAAGCCATGTCTTCCCTGGACTAGAAATAAGCTTCCTAGGACCGGTTTCTGGCATTTCACCCGTCTTCAGCCAGGCTTGCTTGAATCCAGTGGCAAAGTGAGCAAGGGTCTCACGTCTGAGCATACCCTGCCAACTTATCGCGAACAAAGCAAAAACCAAAGGAAATGATGGACGGAGTGTTGAACAGTGCAAGCACTCACCCCCAGTCAACTGATCTGGGTTTAATCCATCACCGTTCTTTAGCCCACTCTGCCACCCCAGTTCAGACATGGCCATATGCAAATCAGTCTGACCCTGTGCCTCATGGGAACAGTACAGCCCGAACTGCCAAGCCATGTCTTCCCTGGACCGGAAACAAGCATCCTAGGACCGGTTTCTGGCATTTCAGCCGTCTTCAGCCAGGCTTGCTTGAATCCAGTGGCAAAGTGAGCAAGGGACTCACGTCTGAGCATACCCTGACAACTTATGGCGAACAAAGCAAAAACCAAAGGAAATGATGGACGGTGTGGTGAACATTGCAAGCACTCACCCCCAGTCAACTGATCTGGGTTTAATCCATCACCGCTCTTTAGCCCACTCTGCCACCCCAGTTCAGACATGGCCATATGCAAATCAGTCTGCCCCTGTGCCTCATGGGAACAGTCCAGCCCAAACTGCCAAGCCATGTCTTCCCTGGACCGGAAACAAGCTTTCTAGGACCGGTTTCTGGCATTTCAGCCGTCTTCAGCCAGGCTTGCTTGAATCCAGTGGCAAAGTGAGCAAGGGACTCACGTCTGAGCATACCCTGCCAACTTATGGCGAACAAAGCAAAAACCAAAGGAAATGATGGACGGAGTGTTGAACATTGCAAGCACTCACCCCCAGTCAACTGATCTGGGTTTAATCCATCACCGTTCTTTAGCCCACTCTGCCACCCCAGTTCAGACATGGCCATATGCAAATCAGTCTGACCTTGTGCCTCATGGGAACAGTCCAGCCCGAACTGCCAAGCCATGTCTTCCCTGGACCGGAAACAAGCTTCCTAGGACCGGTTTCTGGCATTTCAGCCGTCTTCAGCCAGATTTGCTTGAATCCAGTGGCAAAGTGAGCAAGGGACTCACGTCTGAGCATACCCTGCCAACTTATGGCGAACAAAGCAAAAACCAAAGGAAATGATGGACGGAGTGTTGAACATTGCAAGCACTCACCCCCAGTCAACTGATCTGGGTTTAATCCATCACCGTTCTTTAGCCCACTCTGCCACCCCAGTTCAGACATGGCCATATGCACATCAGTCTGACCCTGTGCCTCATGGGAACAGTCCAGCCCGAACTGTCAAGCCATGTCTTCCCTGGACCGGAAACAAGCTTCCTAGGACCGGTTTCTGGCATTTCAGCCGTCTTCAGCCAGGCTTGCTTGAATCCAGTGGCAAAGTGAGCAAGGGACTCACGTCTGAACATACCCTGCCAACTTATGGAGAACAAAGCAAACACCAATGGAAATGATGGACGGAGTGTTGAACATTGCAAGCACTCACCCCCAGTCAACTGATCTGGGTTTAATCCATCACCGTTCTTTAGCCCACTCTGCCACCCCAGTTCAGACATGGCCATATGCAAATCAGTCTGACCCTCTGCCTCATGGGAACAGTCCAGCCCGAACTGCCAAGCCATGTCTTCCCTGGACCAGAAACAAGCTTCCTAGGACCGGTTTCTGGCATTTCACCCGTCTTCAGCCAGGCTTGCTTGAATCCAGTGGCAAAGTGAGCAAGGGTCTCACGTCTGAGCATACCCTGCCAACTTATCGCGAACAAAGCAAAAACCAAAGGAAATGATGGACGGAGTGTTGAAGATTGCAAGCACTCACCCCCAGTCAACTGATCTGGGTTTAATCCATCACCGTTCTTTAGCCCACTCTGCCACCCCAGTTCAGACATGGCCATATGCAAATCAGTCTGACCCTGTGCCTCATGGGAACAGTCCAGCCCGAACTGCCAAGCCATGTCTTCCCTGGACCGGAAACAAGCTTCCTAGGACCGGTTTCTGGCATTTCAGCCGTCTTCAGCCAGGCTTGCTTGAATCCAGTGGCAAAGTGAGCAAGGGACTCACGTCTGAGCATACCCTGACAACTTATGGCGAACAAAGCAAAAACCAAAGGAAATGATGGACGGTGTGGTGAACATTGCAAGCACTCACCCCCAGTCAACTGATCTGGGTTTAATCCATCACCGCTCTTTAGCCCACTCTGCCACCCCAGTTCAGACATGGCCATATGCAAATCAGTCTGCCCCTGTGCCTCATGGGAACAGTCCAGCCCAAACTGCCAAGCCATGTCTTCCCTGGACCGGAAACAAGCTTTCTAGGACCGGTTTCTGGCATTTCAGCCGTCTTCAGCCAGGCTTGCTTGAATCCAGTGGCAAAGTGAGCAAGGGACTCACGTCTGAGCATACCCTGCCAACTTATGGCGAACAAAGCAAAAACCAAAGGAAATGATGGACGGAGTGTTGAACATTGCAAGCACTCACCCCCAGTCAACTGATCTGGGTTTAATCCATCACCGTTCTTTAGCCCACTCTGCCACCCCAGTTCAGACATGGCCATATGCAAATCAGTCTGACCCTGTGCCTCATGGGAACAGTCCAGCCCGAACTGCCAAGCCATGTCTTCCCTGGACCGGAAACAAGCTTCCTAGGACCGGTTTCTGGCATTTCAGCCGTCTTCAGCCAGACTTGCTTGAATCCAGTGGCAAAGTGAGCAAGGGACTCACGTCTGAGCATACCCTGCCAACTTATGGCGAACAAAGCAAAATCCAAATTAAATGATGGACTGAGTGTTGAACATTGCAAGCACTCACCCCCAGTCAACTGATCTGGGTTTAATCCATCACCGTTCTTTAGCCCACTCTGCCACCCCAGTTCAGACATGGCCATATGCAAATCAGTCTGACCCTGTGCCTCATGGGAACAGTCCAGCCCGAACTGCCAAGCCATGTCTTCCCTGGACCGGAAACAAGCTTCCTAGGACCGGTTTCTGGCATTTCAGCCGTCTTCAGCCAGGCTTGCTTGAATCCAGTGGCAAAGTGAGCAAGGGACTCACGTCTGAGCATACCCTGCCAACTTATGGCGAACAAAGCAAAAACCAAAGGAAATGATGGACGGAGTGTTGAACATTGCAAGCACTCACCCCCAGTCAACTGATCTGGGTTTAATCCATCACCGTTCTTTAGCCCACTCTGCCACCCCAGTTCAGACATGGCCATATGCAAATCAGTCTGACCGTGTGCCTCATGGGAACAGTCCAGCCCGAACTGCCAAGCCATGTCTTCCCTGGACCGGAAATAAGCTTCCTAGGACCGGTTTCTGGCATTTCAGCCGTCTTCAGCCAGGCTTGCTTGAATCCAGTGGCAAAGTGAGCAAGGGACTCACGTCTGAGCATACCCTGCCAACTTATGGCGAACAAAGCAAAAACCAAAGGAAATGATGGACGGAGTGTTGAACAAATGCAAGCACTCACCCCCAGTCAACTGATCTGGGTTTAATCCATCACCGTTCTTTAGCCCACTCTGCCACCCCAGTTCAGACATGGCCATATGCAAATCAGTCTGACCCTGTGCCTCATGGGAACAGTCCAGCCCGAAGTGCCAAGCCATGTCTTCCCTGGACCGGAAACAAGCTTCCTAGGACCGGTTTCTGGCATTTCAGCCGTCTTCAGCCAGGCTTTCTTGAATCCAGTGTCAAAGTGAGCAAGGGACTCACGTCTGAGCATACCCTGCCAACTTATGGCGAACAAAGCAAAAACCAAAGGAAATGATGGACGGAGTGTTGAACATTGCAAGCACTCACCCCCAGTCAACTGATCTGGGTTTAATCCATCACTGTTCTTTAGCCCACTCTGCCACCCCAGTTCAGACATGGCCATATGCACATCAGTCTGACCCTGTCCCTCATGGGAACAGTCCAGCCCGAACTGTCAAGCCATGTCTTCCCTGGACCGGAAACAAGCTTCCTAGGACCGGTTTCTGGCATTTCAGCCGTCTTCAGCCAGGCTTGCTTGAATCCAGTGGCAAAGTGAGCAAGGGACTCACGTCTGAGCATACCCTGCCAGCTTATGGAGAACAAAGCAAACACCAATGGAAATGATGGACGGAGTGTTGAACATTGCAAGCACTTACCCCCAGTCAACTGATCTGGGTTTAATCCATCACCGTTCTTTAGCCCACTCTGCCACCCCAGTTCAGACATGGCCATATGCAAATCAGTCTGACCCTGTGCCTCATGGGAACAGTCCAGCCCGAACTGCCAAGTCATGTCTTTCCTGGACCAGAAACAAGCTTCCTAGGACCGGTTTCTGGCATTTCAGCCGTCTTCAGCCAGGCTTGCTTGAATCCAGTGGCAAAGTGAGCAAGGGTCTCACGTCTGAGCATACCCTGCCAACTTATGGCGAACAAAGCAAAAACCAAAGGAAATGATGGACGGAGTGTTGAACATTGCAAGCACTCATCCCCAGTCAACTGATCTGGGTTTAATCCATCACCGTTCTTTAGCCCACTCTGCCACCCCAGTTCAGACATGGCCATATGCAAATCAGTCTGACCCTGTGCCTCATGGGAACAGTCCAGCCCGAACTGCCAAGCCATGTCTTCCCTGGACCGGAAACAAGCTTCCTAGGACCGGTTTCTGGCATTTCAGCCGTCTTCAGCCAGGCTTGCTTGAATCCAGTGGCAAAGTGAGCAAGGGACTCACGTCTGAGCATACCCTGCCAACTTATGGTGAACAAAGCAAAAACCAAAGGAAATGATGGACGGAGTGTTGAACATTGCAAGCACTCACCCCCAGTCAACTGATCTGGGTTTAATCCATCACCGTTCTTTAGCCCACTCTGCCACCCCAGTTCAGACATGGCCATATGCAAATCAGTCTGACCCTGTGCCTCATGGGAACAGTCCAGCCCGAACTGCCAAGCCATGTCTTCCCTGGACCGGAAACAAGCTTCCTAGGACCGGTTTCTGGCATTTCAGCCGTCTTCAGCCAGGCTTGCTTGAATCCAGTGGCAAAGTGAGCAAGGGACTCACGTCTGAGCATACACTGCCAACTTATGGCGAACAAAGCAAAAACCAAAGGAAATGATGGACGGAGTGTTGAACATTGCAAGCACTCACCCCCAGTCAACTGATCTGGGTTTAATCCATCACCGTTCTTTAGCCCACTCTGCTACCCCAGTTCAGACATGGCCAAATGCAAATCAGTCTGACCCTGTGCCTCATGGGAACAGTCCAACCCGAACTGCCAAGCCATGTCTTCCCTGGACCGGAAACAAGCTTCCTAGGACCGGTTTCTGGCATTTCAGCCATCTTCAGCCAGGCTTGCTTGAATCCAGTGGCAAAGTGAGCAAGGGACTCACGTCTGAGCATACCCTGCCAACTTATGGCGAGCAAAGCAAAAACCAAAGGAAATGATGGACGGAGTGTTGAACATTGCAAGCATTCACCCCCATGCAACTGATCTGGGTTTAATCCATCACCGTTCTTTAGCCCATTCTGCCACCCCAGTTCAGACATGGCCATATGCAAATTAGTCTGACCCTGTGCCTCATGGGAACAATCCAGCCCGAACTGCCAAGCCATGTCTTCCCGGGACTGGAAACAAGCTTCCTAGGACCGGTTTCTGGCATTTCAGCCGTCTTCAGCCAGGCTTGCTTGAATCCAGTGGCAAAGTGAGCAAGGGACTCTCGTCTGAGCATACCCTGCCAACTTATGGTGAACAAAGCAAAAACCAAAGGAAATGATGGACAGAGTGTTGAACATTGCAAGCACTCACCCCCAGTCAACTGATCTGGGTTTAATCCATCACCGTTCTTTAGCCCACTCTGCCACCCCAGTTCAGACATGGCCATATGCAAATCAATCTGACCCT
This sequence comes from Triturus cristatus, assembly GCF_964204655.1. Lineage (NCBI taxonomy): Eukaryota > Metazoa > Chordata > Amphibia > Caudata > Salamandridae > Triturus > Triturus cristatus. The sequence goes on from NW_028187389.1 coordinate 132,988, forward strand.
GTGCCTCATGGGAACAGTCCAGCCCGAACTGCCAAGCCATGTCTTCCCTGGACCGGAAACAAGCTTCCTAGGACCGGTTTCTGGCATTTCAGCCGTCTTCAGCCAGGCTTGCTTGAATCCAGTGGCAAAGTGAGCAAGGGACTCACGTCTGAGCATACCCTGCCAACTTATGGCGAGCAAAGCAAAATCCAAAGGAAATGATGGACGGAGTGTTGAACATTGCAAGCATTCACCCCCAGGCAACTGATCTGGGTTTAATCCATCACCGTTCTTTAGCTCACTCTGCCACCCCAGTTCAGACATGGCCATATGCAAATCAGTCTGACCCTGTGCCTCATGGTAACAGTCCAGCCCGAACTGCCAAGCCATGTCTTCCCTGGACCGGAAACAAGCTTCCTAGGACCGGTTTCTGGTATTTCAGCCGTCTTCAGCCAGGCTTGCTTGAATCCAGTGGCAAAGTGAGCAAGGGACTCACGTCTGAGCATACCCTGCCAACTTATGGCGAACAACGCAAAATCCAAATTAAATGATGGACGGAGTGTTGAACATTGCAAGCACTCACCCCCAGTCAACTTATCTGGGTTTAATCCATCACTGTTCTTTAGCCCACTCTGCCACCCCAGTTCAGACATGGCCATATGAAAATCAGTCTGACCCTGTGCCTCATGGGAACAGTCCAGCCCGAACTGCCAAGCCATGTCTTCCCTGGACCGGAAACAAGCTTCCTAGGACCGGTTTCTGGCATTTCAGCCGTCTTCAGCCAGGCTTGCTTGAATCCAGTGGCAAAGTGAGCAAGGGACTCACGTCTGAGCATACCCTGCCAACATATGGCGAACAAAGCAAAAACCAAAGGAAATGATGGACGGAGTGTTGAACATTGCAAGCACTCACCCCCAGTCAACTGATCTGGGTTTAATCCATCACCGTTCTTTAGCCCACTCTGCCACCCCAGTTCAGACATGGCCATATGCAAATCAGTCTGACCCTGTGCCTCATGGGAACAGTCCAGCCCGAAGTTCCAAACCTTGTGTTCCCTGGACCGGAAACAAGTTTCCAAGGACTGGTTTCTGGCATTTCAGCCGTCTTCAGCCAGGCTTGCTTGAATCCAGTGGCAAAGTGAGCAAGGGACTCACGTCTCAGCATACCCTGCCAACTTATGGCGAACAAAGCAAAAAAAAAAAGGAAATGATGGATGGAGTGTTGAACATTGCAAGCCCTCACCCCCAGTCAACTGATCTGGGTTTAATCCATCACCGTTCTTGAGCCCACTCTGCCACCCCAGTTCAGACATGGCCATATGCAAATCAGTCTGACCCTGTGCCTCATGGGAACAGTCCAGCCCGAAGTGCCAAGCCATGTCTTCCCTGGACCTGAAACAAGCTTCCTAGGGCCGGTTTCTGGCATTTCAGCCGTCTTCAGCCAGGCTTTCTTGAATCCAGTGGCAAAGTGAGCAAGGGACTCACGTCTGAGCATACCCTGCCAACTTATGGCGAACAAAGCAAAAACCAAAGGAAATGATGGACGGAGTGTTGAACATTGCAAGCACTCACCCCCAGTCAACTGATCTGGGTTTAATCCATCACCGTTCTTTAGCCCACTCTGCCACCCCAGTTCAGACATGGCCATATGCACATCAGTCTGACCCTGTGCCTCATGGGAACAGTCCAGCCCGAACTGTCAAGCCATGTCTTCCCTGGACCGGAAACAAGCTTCCTAGGACCGGTTTCTGGCATTTCAGCCGTCTTCAGCCAGGCTTGCTTGAATCCAGTGGCAAAGTGAGCAAGGGACTCACGTCTGAGCATACCCTGCCAACTTATGGAGAACAAAGCAAACACCAATGGAAATGATGGACGGAGTGTTGAACATTGCAAGCACTCACCCCCAGTCAACTGATCTGGGTTTAATCCATCACCGTTCTTTAGCCCACTCTGCCACCCCAGTTCAGACATGGCCATATGCAAATCAGTCTGACCCTCTGCCTCATGGGAACAGTCCAGCCCGAACTGCCAAGCCATGTCTTCCCTGGACCAGAAACAAGCTTCCTAGGACCGGTTTCCGGCATTTCATCCGTCTTCAGCCAGGCTTGCTTGAATCCAGTGGCAAAGTGAGCAAGGGTCTCACGTCTGAGCATACCCTGCCAACTTATCGCGAACAAAGCAAAAACCAAAGGAAATGATGGACGGAGTGTTGAACATTGCAAGCACTCACCCCCAGTCAACTGATCTGGGTTTAATCCATCACCGTTCTTTAGCCCACTCTGCCACCCCAGTTCAGACATGGCCATATGCAAATCAGTCTGACCCTGTGCCTCATGGGAACAGTCCAGCCCGAACTGCCAAGCCATGTCTTCCCTGGACCGGAAACAAGCTTCCTAGGACCGGTTTCTGGCATTTCAGCCGTCTTCAGCCAGGCTTGCTTGAATCCAGTGGCAAAGTGAGCAAGGGACTCACGTCTGAGCATACCCTGCCAACTTATGGCGAACAAAGCAAAAACCAAAGGAAATGATGGACGGTGTGGTGAACATTGCAAGCACTCACCCCCAGTCAACTGATCTGGGTTTAATCCATCACCGCTCTTTAGCCCACTCTGCCACCCCAGTTCAGACATGGCCATATGCAAATCAGTCTGCCCCTGTGCCTCATGGGAACAGTCCAGCCCAAACTGCCAAGCCATGTCTTCCCTGGACCGGAAACAAGCTTCCTAGGACCGGTTTCTGGCATTTCAGCCGTCTTCAGCCAGGCTTGCTTGAATCCAGTGGCAAAGTGAGCAAGGGACTCACGTCTGAGCATACCCTGCCAACTTATGGCGAGCAAAGCAAAATCCAAAGGAAATGATGGACGGAGTGTTGAACATTGCAAGCATTCACCCCCAGGCAACTGATCTGGGTTTAATCCATCACCGTTCTTTAGCTCACTCTGCCACCCCAGTTCAGACATGGCCATATGCAAATCAGTCTGACCCTGTGCCTCATGGTAACAGTCCAGCCCGAACTGCCAAGCCATGTCTTCCCTGGACCGGAAACAAGCTTCCTAGGACCGGTTTCTGGTATTTCAGCCGTCTTCAGCCAGGCTTGCTTGAATCCAGTGGCAAAGTGAGCAAGGGACTCACGTCTGAGCATACCCTGCCAACTTATGGCGAACAACGCAAAATCCAAATTAAATGATGGACGGAGTGTTGAACATTGCAAGCACTCACCCCCAGTCAACTTATCTGGGTTTAATCCATCACTGTTCTTTAGCCCACTCTGCCACCCCAGTTCAGACATGGCCATATGAAAATCAGTCTGACCCTGTGCCTCATGGGAACAGTCCAGCCCGAACTGCCAAGCCATGTCTTCCCTGGACCGGAAACAAGCTTCCTAGGACCGGTTTCTGGCATTTCAGCCGTCTTCAGCCAGGCTTGCTTGAATCCAGTGGCAAAGTGAGCAAGGGACTCACGTCTGAGCATACCCTGCCAACATAGGGCGAACAAAGCAAAAACCAAAGGAAATGATGGACGGAGTGTTGAACATTGCAAGCACTCACCCCCAGTCAACTGATCTGGGTTTAATCCATCACCGTTCTTTAGCCCACTCTGCCACCCCAGTTCAGACATGGCCATATGCAAATCAGTCTGACCCTGTGCCTCATGGGAACAGTCCAGCCCGAAGTTCCAAACCTTGTGTTCCCTGGACCGGAAACAAGTTTCCAAGGACTGGTTTCTGGCATTTCAGCCGTCTTCAGCCAGGCTTGCTTGAATCCAGTGGCAAAGTGAGCAAGGGACTCACGTCTCAGCATACCCTGCCAACTTATGGCGAACAAAGCAAAAAAAAAAAGGAAATGATGGATGGAGTGTTGAACATTGCAAGCCCTCACCCCCAGTCAACTGATCTGGGTTTAATCCATCACCGTTCTTGAGCCCACTCTGCCACCCCAGTTCAGACATGGCCATATGCAAATCAGTCTGACCCTGTCCCTCATGGGAACAGTCCAGCCCGAAGTGCCAAGCCATGTCTTCCCTGGACCTGAAACAAGCTTCCTAGGGCCGGTTTCTGGCATTTCAGCCGTCTTCAGCCAGGCTTTCTTGAATCCAGTGGCAAAGTGAGCAAGGGACTCACGTCTGAGCATACCCTGCCAACTTATGGCGAACAAAGCAAAAACCAAAGGAAATGATGGACGGAGTGTTGAACATTGCAAGCACTCACCCCCAGTCAACTGATCTGGGTTTAATCCATCACCGTTCTTTAGCCCACTCTGCCACCCCAGTTCAGACATGGCCATATGCACATCAGTCTGACCCTGTGCCTCATGGGAACAGTCCAGCCCGAACTGTCAAGCCATGTCTTCCCTGGACCGGAAACAAGCTTCCTAGGACCGGTTTCTGGCATTTCAGCCGTCTTCAGCCAGGCTTGCTTGAATCCAGTGGCAAAGTGAGCAAGGGACTCACGTCTGAGCATACCCTGCCAACTTATGGAGAACAAAGCAAACACCAATGGAAATGATGGACGGAGTGTTGAACATTGCAAGCACTCACCCCCAGTCAACTGATCTGGGTTTAATCCATCACCGTTCTTTAGCCCACTCTGCCACCCCAGTTCAGACATGGCCATATGCAAATCAGTCTGACCCTCTGCCTCATGGGAACAGTCCAGCCCGAACTGCCAAGCCATGTCTTCCCTGGACCAGAAACAAGCTTCCTAGGACCGGTTTCCGGCATTTCACCCGTCTTCAGCCAGGCTTGCTTGAATCCAGTGGCAAAGTGAGCAAGGGTCTCACGTCTGAGCATACCCTGCCAACTTATCGCGAACAAAGCAAAAACCAAAGGAAATGATGGACGGAGTGTTGAACATTGCAAGCACTCACCCCCAGTCAACTGATCTGGGTTTAATCCATCACCGTTCTTTAGCCCACTCTGCCACCCCAGTTCAGACATGGCCATATGCAAATCAGTCTGACCCTGTGCCTCATGGGAACAGTCCAGCCCGAACTGCCAAGCCATGTCTTCCCTGGACCGGAAACAAGCTTCCTAGGACCGGTTTCTGGCATTTCAGCCGTCTTCAGCCAGGCTTGCTTGAATCCAGTGGCAAAGTGAGCAAGGGACTCACGTCTGAGCATACCCTGCCAACTTATGGCGAACAAAGCAAAAACCAAAGGAAATGATGGACGGTGTGGTGAACATTGCAAGCACTCACCCCCAGTCAACTGATCTGGGTTTAATCCATCACCGCTCTTTAGCCCACTCTGCCACCCCAGTTCAGACATGGCCATATGCAAATCAGTCTGCCCCTGTGCCTCATGGGAACAGTCCAGCCCAAACTGCCAAGCCATGTCTTCCCTGGACCGGAAACAAGCTTTCTAGGACCGGTTTCTGGCATTTCAGCTGTCTTCAGCCAGGCTTGCTTGAATCCAGTGGCAAAGTGAGCAAGGGACTCACGTCTGAGCATACCGTGCCAACTTATGGCGAACAAAGCAAAAACCAAAGGAAATGATGGACGGAGTGTTGAACATTGCAAGCACTCACCCCCAGTCAACTGATCTGGGTTTAATCCATCACCGTTCTTTAGCCCACTCTGCCACCCCAGTTCAGACATGGCCATATGCAAATCAGTCTGACCCTGTGCCTCATGGGAACAGTCCAGCCCGAACTGCCAAGCCATGTCTTCCCTGGACCGGAAACAAGCTTCCTAGGACCGGTTTCTGGCATTTCAGCCGTCTTCAGCCAGACTTGCTTGAATCCAGTGGCAAAGTGAGCAAGGGACTCACGTCTGAGCATACCCTGCCAACTTATGGCGAACAAAGCAAAAACCAAAGGAAATGATGGACGGAGTGTTGAACATTGCAAGCATTCACCCCCAGGCAACTGATCTGGGTTTAATCCATCACCGTTCTTTAGCCCACTCTGCCACCCCAGTTCAGACATGGCCATATGCAAATCAGTCTGACCCTGTGCCTCATGGGAACAGTCCAGCCCGAACTGCCAAGCCATGTCTTCCCTGGACCGGAAACAAGCTTCCTAGGACCGGTTTCTGGTATTTCAGCCATCTTCAGCCAGGCTTGCTTGAATCCAGTGGCAAAGTGAGCAAGGGACTCACGTTTGAGCATACCCTGCCAATTTATGGCGAACAAAGCAAAAACCAAAGGAAATGATGGACGGAGTGTTGAACATTGCAAGCACTCACCCCCAGTCAACTTATCTGGGTTTAATCCATCACTGTTCTTTAGCCCACTCTGTCACCCCAGTTCAGACATGGCCATATGCAAATCAGTCTGACCCTGTGCCTCATGGGAACAGTCCAGCCCGAACTGCCAAGCCATGTCTTCCCTGGACCGGAAACAAGCTTCCTAGGACCGGTTTCTGGCAATTCAGCCGTCTTCAGCCAGGCTTGCTTGAATCCAGTGGCAAAGTGAGCAAGGGACTCACGTCTGAGCATACCCTGCCAACTTATGGCGAACAAAGCAAAAACCAAAGGAAATGATGGACGGAGTGTTGAACATTGCAAGCACTCAACGCCAGTCAACTGAGCTGGGTTTAATCCATCACCGTTCTTTAGCCCACTCTGCCACCCCAGTTCAGACATGGCCATATGCAAATCAGTCTGACCCTGTGCCTCATGGGAACAGTCCAGCCCGAACTGCCAAGCCATGTCTTCCCTGGACCGGAAATAAGCTTCCTAGGACCGGTTTCTGGCATTTCAGCCGTCTTCAGCCAGGCTTGCTTGAATCCAGTGGCAAAGTGAGCAAGGGACTCACGTCTGAGCATACCCTGCCAACTTATGGCGAACAAAGCAAAAACCAAAGGAAATGATGGACGGAGTGTTGAACAAATGCAAGCACTCACCCCCAGTCAACTGATCTGGGTTTAATCCATCACCGTTCTTTAGCCCACTCTGCCACCCCAGTTCAGACATGGCCATATGCAAATCAGTCTGACCCTGTGCCTCATGGGAACAGTCCAGCCCGAAGTGCCAAGCCATGTCTTCCCTGGACCGGAAACAAGCTTCCTAGGACCGGTTTCTGGCATTTCAGCCGTCTTCAGCCAGGCTTTCTTGAATCCAGTGGCAAAGTGAGCAAGGGACTCACGTCTGAGCATACCCTGCCAACTTATGGCGAACAAAGCAAAAACCAAAGGAAATGATGGACGGAGTGTTGAACATTGCAAGCACTCACCCCCAGTCAACTGATCTGGGTTTAATCCATCACTGTTCTTTAGCCCACTCTGCCACCCCAGTTCAGACATGGCCATATGCACATCAGTCTGACCCTGTCCCTCATGGGAACAGTCGAGCCCGAACTGTCAAGCCATGTCTTCCCTGGACCGGAAACAAGCTTCCTAGGACCGGTTTCTGGCATTTCAGCCGTCTTCAGCCAGGCTTGCTTGAATCCAGTGGCAAAGTGAGCAAGGGACTCACGTCTGAGCATACCCTGCCAACTTATGGAGAACAAAGCAAGCACCAATGGAAATGATGGACGGAGTGTTGAACATTGCAAGCACTTACCCCCAGTCAACTGATCTGGGTTTAATCCATCACCGTTCTTTAGCCCACTCTGCCACCCCAGTTCAGACATGGCCATATGCAAATCAGTCTGACCCTGTGCCTCATGGGAACAGTCCAGCCCGAACTGCCAAGTCATATCTTCCCTGGACCAGAAACAAGCTTCCTAGGACCGGTTTCTGGCATTTCAGCCGTCTTCAGCCAGGCTTGCTTGAATCCAGTGGCAAAGTGAGCAAGGGTCTCACGTCTGAGCATACCCTGCCAACTTATGGCGAACAAAGCAAAAACCAAAGGAAATGATGGACGGAGTGTTGAACATTGCAAGCACTCACCCCCAGTCAACTGATCTGGGTTTAATCCATCACCGTTCTTTAGCCCACTCTGCCACCCCAGTTCAGACATGGCCATATGCAAATCAGTCTGACCCTGTGCCTCATGGAAACAGTCCAGCCCGAACTGCCAAGCCATGTCTTCCCTGGACCGGAAACAAGCTTCCTAGGACCGGTTTCTGGCATTTCAGCCGTCTTCAGCCAGGCTTGCTTGAATCCAGTGGCAAAGTGAGCAAGTGACTCACGTCTGAGCATACCCTGCCAACTTATGGTGAACAAAGCAAAAACCAAAGGAAATGATGGACGGAGTGTTGAACATTGCAAGCACTCACCCCCAGTCAACTGATCTGGGTTTAATCCATCACCGTTCTTTAGCCCACTCTGCCACCCCAGTTCAGACATGGCCATATGCAAATCAGTCTGACCCTGTGCCTCATGGGAACAGTCCAGCCCGAACTGCCAAGCCATGTCTTCCCTGGACCGGAAACAAGCTTCCTAGGACCGGTTTCTGGCATTTCAGCCGTCTTCAGCCAGGTTTGCTTGAATCCAGTGGCAAAGTGAGCAAGGGACTCACGTCTGAGCATACACTGCCAACTTATGGCGAACAAAGCAAAAACCAAAGGAAATGATGGATGGAGTGTTGAACATTGCAAGCACTCACCCCCAGTCAACTTATCTGGGTTTAATCCATCACCGTTCTTTAGCCCACTCTGCCACCCCAGTTCAGACATGGCCAAATGCAAATCAGTCTGACCCTGTGCCTCATGGGAACAGTCCAGCCCGAACTGCCAAGCCATGTCTTCCCTGGACCGGAAACAAGCTTCCTAGGACCGGTTTCTGGCATTTTAGCCGTCTTCAGCCAGACTTGCTTGAATCCAGTGGCAAAGTGAGCAAGGGACTCATGTCTGAGCATACCCTGCCAACTTATGGCGAACAAAGCAAAAACCAAAGGAAATGATGGACGGAGTGTTGAACATTGCAAGCATTCACCCCCAGGCAACTGATCTGGGTTTAATCCATCACCGTTCTTTAGCCCACTCTGCTACCCCAGTTCAGACATGGCCATATGCAAATCAGTCTGACCCTGTGCCTCATGGGAACAGTCTAGCCCGAACTGCCAAGCCATGTCTTCCCTGGACCGGAAACAAGCTTCCTAGGACCGGTTTCTGGCGTTTCAGCCATCTTCAGCCAGGCTTGCTTGAATCCAGTGGCAAAGTGAGCAAGGGACTCACATCTGAGCATACCCTGCCAACTTATGGCGAGCAAAGCAAAAACCAAAGGAAATGATGGACGGAGTGTTGAACATTGCAAGCATTCACCCCAAGGCAACTGATCTGGGTTTAATCCATCACCGTTCTTTAGCCCATTCTGCCACCCCAGTTCAGACATGGCCATATGCAAATCAGTCTGACCCTGTGCCTCATGGGAACAGTCCAGCCCGAACTGCCAAGCCATGTCTTCCCTGGACCGGAAACAAGCTTCCTAGGACCGGTTTCTGGCATTTCAGCCGTCTTCAGCCAGGTTTGCTTGAATCCAGTGGCAAAGTGAGCAAGGGACTCACGTCTGAGCATACACTGCCAACTTATGGCGAACAAAGCAAAAACCAAAGGAAATGATGGATGGAGTGTTGAACATTGCAAGCACTCACCCCCAGTCAACTGATCTGGGTTTAATCCATCACCGTTCTTTAGCCCACTCTGCCACCCCAGTTCAGACATGGCCATATGCAAATCAGTCTGACCCTGTGCCTCATGGGAACAGTCCAGCCCGAAGTTCCAAACCTTGTGTTCCCTGGACCGGAAACAAGCTTCCTAGGACCGGTTTCTGGTATTTCAGCCGTCTTCAGCCAGGCTTGCTTGAATCCAGTGGCAAAGTGAGCAAGGGACTCACGTCTGAGCATACCCTGCCAACTTATGGCGAACAACGCAAAATCCAAATTAAATGATGGACGGAGTGTTGAACATTGCAAGCACTCACCCCCAGTCAACTTATCTGGGTTTAATCCATCACTGTTCTTTAGCCCACTCTGCCACCCCAGTTCAGACATGGCCATATGAAAATCAGTCTGACCCTGTGCCTCATGGGAACAGTCCAGCCCGAACTGCCAAGCCATGTCTTCCCTGGACCGGAAACAAGCTTCCTAGGACCGGTTTCTGGCATTTCAGCCGTCTTCAGCCAGGCTTGCTTGAATCCAGTGGCAAAGTGAGCAAGGGACTCACGTCTGAGCATACCCTGCCAACATATGGCGAACAAAGCAAAAACCAAAGGAAATGATGGACGGAGTGTTGAACATTGCAAGCACTCACCCCCAGTCAACTGATCTGGGTGTAATCCATCACCGTTCTTTAGCCCACTCTGCCACCCCAGTTCAGACATGGCCATATGCAAATCAGTCTGACCCTGTGCCTCATGGGAACAGTCCAGCCCGAAGTTCCAAACCTTGTGTTCCCTGGACCGGAAACAAGTTTCCAAGGACTGGTTTCTGGCATTTCAGCCGTCTTCAGCCAGGCTTGCTTGAATCCAGTGGCAAAGTGAGCAAGGGACTCACGTCTCAGCATACCCTGCCAACTTATGGCGAACAAAGCAAAAAAAAAAAGGAAATGATGGATGGAGTGTTGAACATTGCAAGCCCTCACCCCCAGTCAACTGATCTGGGTTTAATCCATCACCGTTCTTGAGCCCACTCTGCCACCCCAGTTCAGACATGGCCATATGCAAATCAGTCTGACCCTGTGCCTCATGGGAACAGTCCAGCCCGAAGTGCCAAGCCATGTCTTCCCTGGACCTGAAACAAGCTTCCTAGGGCCGGTTTCTGGCATTTCAGCCGTCTTCAGCCAGGCTTTCTTGAATCCAGTGGCAAAGTGAGCAAGGGACTCACGTCTGAGCATACCCTGCCAACTTATGGCGAACAAAGCAAAAACCAAAGGAAATGATGGACGGAGTGTTGAACATTGCAAGCACTCACCCCCAGTCAACTGATCTGGGTTTAATCCATCACCGTTCTTTAGCCCACTCTGCCACCCCAGTTCAGACATGGCCATATGCACATCAGTCTGACCCTGTGCCTCATGGGAACAGTCCAGCCCGAACTGTCAAGCCATGTCTTCCCTGGACCGGAAACAAGCTTCCTAGGACCGGTTTCTGGCATTTCAGCCGTCTTCAGCCAGGCTTGCTTGAATCCAGTGGCAAAGTGAGCAAGGGACTCACGTCTGAGCATACCCTGCCAACTTATGGAGAACAAAGCAAACACCAATGGAAATGATGGACGGAGTGTTGAACATTGCAAGCACTCACCCCCAGTCAACTGATCTGGGTTTAATCCATCACCGTTCTTTAGCCCACTCTGCCACCCCAGTTCAGACATGGCCATATGCAAATCAGTCTGACCCTCTGCCTCATGGGAACAGTCCAGCCCGAACTGCCAAGCCATGTCTTCCCTGGACCAGAAACAAGCTTCCTAGGACCGGTTTCCGGCATTTCACCCGTCTTCAGCCAGGCTTGCTTGAATCCAGTGGCAAAGTGAGCAAGGGTCTCACGTCTGAGCATACCCTGCCAACTTATCGCGAACAAAGCAAAAACCAAAGGAAATGATGGACGGAGTGTTGAACATTGCAAGCACTCACCCCCAGTCAACTGATCTGGGTTTAATCCATCACCGTTCTTTAGCCCACTCTGCCACCCCAGTTCAGACATGGCCATATGCAAATCAGTCTGACCCTGTGCCTCATGGGAACAGTCCAGCCCGAACTGCCAAGCCATGTCTTCCCTGGACCGGAAACAAGCTTCCTAGGACCGGTTTCTGGCATTTCAGCCGTCTTCAGCCAGGCTTGCTTGAATCCAGTGGCAAAGTGAGCAAGGGACTCACGTCTGAGCATACCCTGCCAACTTATGGCGAACAAAGCAAAAACCAAAGGAAATGATGGACGGTGTGGTGAACATTGCAAGCACTCACCCCCAGTCAACTGATCTGGGTTTAATCCATCACCGCTCTTTAGCCCACTCTGCCACCCCAGTTCAGACATGGCCATATGCAAATCAGTCTGCCCCTGTGCCTCATGGGAACAGTCCAGCCCAAACTGCCAAGCCATGTCTTCCCTGGACCGGAAACAAGCTTCCTAGGACCGGTTTCTGGCATTTCAGCCGTCTTCAGCCAGGCTTGCTTGAATCCAGTGGCAAAGTGAGCAAGGGACTCACGTCTGAGCATACCCTGCCAACTTATGGCGAGCAAAGCAAAATCCAAAGGAAATGATGGACGGAGTGTTGAACATTGCAAGCATTCACCCCCAGGCAACTGATCTGGGTTTAATCCATCACCGTTCTTTAGCTCACTCTGCCACCCCAGTTCAGACATGGCCATATGCAAATCAGTCTGACCCTGTGCCTCATGGTAACAGTCCAGCCCGAACTGCCAAGCCATGTCTTCCCTGGACCGGAAACAAGCTTCCTAGGACCGGTTTCTGGTATTTCAGCCGTCTTCAGCCAGGCTTGCTTGAATCCAGTGGCAAAGTGAGCAAGGGACTCACGTCTGAGCATACCCTGCCAACTTATGGCGAACAACGCAAAATCCAAATTAAATGATGGACGGAGTGTTGAACATTGCAAGCACTCACCCCCAGTCAACTTATCTGGGTTTAATCCATCACTGTTCTTTAGCCCACTCTGCCACCCCAGTTCAGACATGGCCATATGAAAATCAGTCTGACCCTGTGCCTCATGGGAACAGTCCAGCCCGAACTGCCAAGCCATGTCTTCCCTGGACCGGAAACAAGCTTCCTAGGACCGGTTTCTGGCATTTCAGCCGTCTTCAGCCAGGCTTGCTTGAATCCAGTGGCAAAGTGAGCAAGGGACTCACGTCTGAGCATACCCTGCCAACATATGGCGAACAAAGCAAAAACCAAAGGAAATGATGGACGGAGTGTTGAACATTGCAAGCACTCACCCCCAGTCAACTGATCTGGGTTTAATCCATCACCGTTCTTTAGCCCACTCTGCCACCCCAGTTCAGACATGGCCATATGCAAATCAGTCTGACCCTGTGCCTCATGGGAACAGTCCAGCCCGAAGTTCCAAACCTTGTGTTCCCTGGACCGGAAACAAGTTTCCAAGGACTGGTTTCTGGCATTTCAGCCGTCTTCAGCCAGGCTTGCTTGAATCCAGTGGCAAAGTGAGCAAGGGACTCAAGTCTCAGCATACCCTGCCAACTTATGGCGAACAAAGCAAAAACCAAAGGAAATGATGGACGGAGTGTTGAACATTGCAAGCACTCACCCCCAGGCAACTGATCTGTGGTTAATCCATCACCGTTCTTTAGCCCACTCTGCCACCCCAGTTCAGACATGGCCATATGCAAATCAGTTTTTCCCTGTGCCTCATGGGAACAGTCCAGCCCGAAGTGCCAAGCCATGTCTTCCCTGGACCTGAAACAAGCTTCCTAGGGCCGGTTTCTGGCATTTCAGCCGTCTTCAGCCAGGCTTTCTTGAATCCAGTGGCAAAGTGAGCAAGGGACTCACGTCTGAGCATACCCTGCCAACTTATGGCGAACAAAGCAAAAACCAAAGGAAATGATGGACGGAGTGTTGAACATTGCAAGCACTCACCCCCAGTCAACTGATCTGGGTTTAATCCATCACCGTTCTTTAGCCCACTCTGCCACCCCAGTTCAGACATGGCCATATGCACATCAGTCTGACCCTGTGCCTCATGGGAACAGTCCAGCCCGAACTGTCAAGCCATGTCTTCCCTGGACCGGAAACAAGCTTCCTAGGACCGGTTTCTGGCATTTCAGCCGTCTTCAGCCAGGCTTGCTTGAATCCAGTGGCAAAGTGAGCAAGGGACTCACGTCTGAGCATACCCTGCCAACTTATGGAGAACAAAGCAAACACCAATGGAAATGATGGACGGAGTGTTGAACATTGCAAGCACTCACCCCCAGTCAACTGATCTGGGTTTAATCCATCACCGTTCTTTAGCCCACTCTGCCACCCCAGTTCAGACATGGCCATATGCAAATCAGTCTGACCCTCTGCCTCATGGGAACAGTCCAGCCCGAACTGCCAAGCCATGTCTTCCCTGGACCAGAAACAAGCTTCCTAGGACCGGTTTCCGGCATTTCACCCGTCTTCAGCCAGGCTTGCTTGAATCCAGTGGCAAAGTGAGCAAGGGTCTCACGTCTGAGCATACCCTGCCAACTTATCGCGAACAAAGCAAAAACCAAAGGAAATGATGGACGGAGTGTTGAACATTGCAAGCACTCACCCCCAGTCAACTGATCTGGGTTTAATCCATCACCGTTCTTTAGCCCACTCTGCCACCCCAGTTCAGACATGGCCATATGCAAATCAGTCTGACCCTGTGCCTCATGGGAACAGTCCAGCCCGAACTGCCAAGCCATGTCTTCCCTGGACCGGAAACAAGCTTCCTAGGACCGGTTTCTGGCATTTCAGCCGTCTTCAGCCAGGCTTGCTTGAATCCAGTGGCAAAGTGAGCAAGGGACTCACGTCTGAGCATACCCTGCCAACTTATGGCGAACAAAGCAAAAACCAAAGGAAATGATGGACGGTGTGGTGAACATTGCAAGCACTCACCCCCAGTCAACTGATCTGGGTTTAATCCATCACCGCTCTTTAGCCCACTCTGCCACCCCAGTTCAGACATGGCCATATGCAAATCAGTCTGCCCCTGTGCCTCATGGGAACAGTCCAGCCCAAACTGCCAAGCCATGTCTTCCCTGGACCGGAAACAAGCTTTCTAGGACCGGTTTCTGGCATTTCAGCTGTCTTCAGCCAGGCTTGCTTGAATCCAGTGGCAAAGTGAGCAAGGGACTCACGTCTGAGCATACCGTGCCAACTTATGGCGAACAAAGCAAAAACCAAAGGAAATGATGGACGGAGTGTTGAACATTGCAAGCACTCACCCCCAGTCAACTGATCTGGGTTTAATCCATCACCGTTCTTTAGCCCACTCTGCCACCCCAGTTCAGACATGGCCATATGCAAATCAGTCTGACCCTGTGCCTCATGGGAACAGTCCAGCCCGAACTGCCAAGCCATGTCTTCCCTGGACCGGAAACAAGCTTCCTAGGACCGGTTTCTGGCATTTCAGCCGTCTTCAGCCAGACTTGCTTGAATCCAGTGGCAAAGTGAGCAAGGGACTCACGTCTGAGCATACCCTGCCAACTTATGGCGAACAAAGCAAAAACCAAAGGAAATGATGGACGGAGTGTTGAACATTGCAAGCATTCACCCCCAGGCAACTGATCTGGGTTTAATCCATCACCGTTCTTTAGCCCACTCTGCCACCCCAGTTCAGACATGGCCATATGCAAATCAGTCTGACCCTGTGCCTCATGGGAACAGTCCAGCCCGAACTGCCAAGCCATGTCTTCCCTGGACCGGAAACAAGCTTCCTAGGACCGGTTTCTGGTATTTCAGCCATCTTCAGCCAGGCTTGCTTGAATCCAGTGGCAAAGTGAGCAAGGGACTCACGTTTGAGCATACCCTGCCAATTTATGGCGAACAAAGCAAAAACCAAAGGAAATGATGGACGGAGTGTTGAACATTGCAAGCACTCACCCCCAGTCAACTTATCTGGGTTTAATCCATCACTGTTCTTTAGCCCACTCTGTCACCCCAGTTCAGACATGGCCATATGCAAATCAGTCTGACCCTGTGCCTCATGGGAACAGTCCAGCCCGAACTGCCAAGCCATGTCTTCCCTGGACCGGAAACAAGCTTCCTAGGACCGGTTTCTGGCAATTCAGCCGTCTTCAGCCAGGCTTGCTTGAATCCAGTGGCAAAGTGAGCAAGGGACTCACGTCTGAGCATACCCTGCCAACTTATGGCGAACAAAGCAAAAACCAAAGGAAATGATGGACGGAGTGTTGAACATTGCAAGCACTCAACGCCAGTCAACTGAGCTGGGTTTAATCCATCACCGTTCTTTAGCCCACTCTGCCACCCCAGTTCAGACATGGCCATATGCAAATCAGTCTGACCCTGTGCCTCATGGGAACAGTCCAGCCCGAACTGCCAAGCCATGTCTTCCCTGGACCGGAAATAAGCTTCCTAGGACCGGTTTCTGGCATTTCAGCCGTCTTCAGCCAGGCTTGCTTGAATCCAGTGGCAAAGTGAGCAAGGGACTCACGTCTGAGCATACCCTGCCAACTTATGGCGAACAAAGCAAAAACCAAAGGAAATGATGGACGGAGTGTTGAACAAATGCAAGCACTCACCCCCAGTCAACTGATCTGGGTTTAATCCATCACCGTTCTTTAGCCCACTCTGCCACCCCAGTTCAGACATGGCCATATGCAAATCAGTCTGACCCTGTGCCTCATGGGAACAGTCCAGCCCGAAGTGCCAAGCCATGTCTTCCCTGGACCGGAAACAAGCTTCCTAGGACCGGTTTCTGGCATTTCAGCCGTCTTCAGCCAGGCTTTCTTGAATCCAGTGGCAAAGTGAGCAAGGGACTCACGTCTGAGCATACCCTGCCAACTTATGGCGAACAAAGCAAAAACCAAAGGAAATGATGGACGGAGTGTTGAACATTGCAAGCACTCACCCCCAGTCAACTGATCTGGGTTTAATCCATCACTGTTCTTTAGCCCACTCTGCCACCCCAGTTCAGACATGGCCATATGCACATCAGTCTGACCCTGTCCCTCATGGGAACAGTCGAGCCCGAACTGTCAAGCCATGTCTTCCCTGGACCGGAAACAAGCTTCCTAGGACCGGTTTCTGGCATTTCAGCCGTCTTCAGCCAGGCTTGCTTGAATCCAGTGGCAAAGTGAGCAAGGGACTCACGTCTGAGCATACCCTGCCAACTTATGGAGAACAAAGCAAGCACCAATGGAAATGATGGACGGAGTGTTGAACATTGCAAGCACTTACCCCCAGTCAACTGATCTGGGTTTAATCCATCACCGTTCTTTAGCCCACTCTGCCACCCCAGTTCAGACATGGCCATATGCAAATCAGTCTGACCCTGTGCCTCATGGGAACAGTCCAGCCCGAACTGCCAAGTCATATCTTCCCTGGACCAGAAACAAGCTTCCTAGGACCGGTTTCTGGCATTTCAGCCGTCTTCAGCCAGGCTTGCTTGAATCCAGTGGCAAAGTGAGCAAGGGTCTCACGTCTGAGCATACCCTGCCAACTTATGGCGAACAAAGCAAAAACCAAAGGAAATGATGGACGGAGTGTTGAACATTGCAAGCACTCACCCCCAGTCAACTGATCTGGGTTTAATCCATCACCGTTCTTTAGCCCACTCTGCCACCCCAGTTCAGACATGGCCATATGCAAATCAGTCTGACCCTGTGCCTCATGGAAACAGTCCAGCCCGAACTGCCAAGCCATGTCTTCCCTGGACCGGAAACAAGCTTCCTAGGACCGGTTTCTGGCATTTCAGCCGTCTTCAGCCAGGCTTGCTTGAATCCAGTGGCAAAGTGAGCAAGTGACTCACGTCTGAGCATACCCTGCCAACTTATGGTGAACAAAGCAAAAACCAAAGGAAATGATGGACGGAGTGTTGAACATTGCAAGCACTCACCCCCAGTCAACTGATCTGGGTTTAATCCATCACCGTTCTTTAGCCCACTCTGCCACCCCAGTTCAGACATGGCCATATGCAAATCAGTCTGACCCTGTGCCTCATGGGAACAGTCCAGCCCGAACTGCCAAGCCATGTCTTCCCTGGACCGGAAACAAGCTTCCTAGGACCGGTTTCTGGCATTTCAGCCGTCTTCAGCCAGGTTTGCTTGAATCCAGTGGCAAAGTGAGCAAGGGACTCACGTCTGAGCATACACTGCCAACTTATGGCGAACAAAGCAAAAACCAAAGGAAATGATGGATGGAGTGTTGAACATTGCAAGCACTCACCCCCAGTCAACTTATCTGGGTTTAATCCATCACCGTTCTTTAGCCCACTCTGCCACCCCAGTTCAGACATGGCCAAATGCAAATCAGTCTGACCCTGTGCCTCATGGGAACAGTCCAGCCCGAACTGCCAAGCCATGTCTTCCCTGGACCGGAAACAAGCTTCCTAGGACCGGTTTCTGGCATTTTAGCCGTCTTCAGCCAGACTTGCTTGAATCCAGTGGCAAAGTGAGCAAGGGACTCATGTCTGAGCATACCCTGCCAACTTATGGCGAACAAAGCAAAAACCAAAGGAAATGATGGACGGAGTGTTGAACATTGCAAGCATTCACCCCCAGGCAACTGATCTGGGTTTAATCCATCACCGTTCTTTAGCCCACTCTGCTACCCCAGTTCAGACATGGCCATATGCAAATCAGTCTGACCCTGTGCCTCATGGGAACAGTCTAGCCCGAACTGCCAAGCCATGTCTTCCCTGGACCGGAAACAAGCTTCCTAGGACCGGTTTCTGGCGTTTCAGCCATCTTCAGCCAGGCTTGCTTGAATCCAGTGGCAAAGTGAGCAAGGGACTCACATCTGAGCATACCCTGCCAACTTATGGCGAGCAAAGCAAAAACCAAAGGAAATGATGGACGGAGTGTTGAACATTGCAAGCATTCACCCCAAGGCAACTGATCTGGGTTTAATCCATCACCGTTCTTTAGCCCATTCTGCCACCCCAGTTCAGACATGGCCATATGCAAATCAGTCTGACCCTGTGCCTCATGGGAACAGTCCAGCCCGAACTGCCAAGCCATGTCTTCCCTGGACCGGAAACAAGCTTCCTAGGACCGGTTTCTGGCATTTCAGCCGTCTTCAGCCAGGTTTGCTTGAATCCAGTGGCAAAGTGAGCAAGGGACTCACGTCTGAGCATACACTGCCAACTTATGGCGAACAAAGCAAAAACCAAAGGAAATGATGGATGGAGTGTTGAACATTGCAAGCACTCACCCCCAGTCAACTGATCTGGGTTTAATCCATCACCGTTCTTTAGCCCACTCTGCCACCCCAGTTCAGACATGGCCATATGCAAATCAGTCTGACCCTGTGCCTCATGGGAACAGTCCAGCCCGAAGTTCCAAACCTTGTGTTCCCTGGACCGGAAACAAGTTTCCAAGGACTGGTTTCTGGCATTTCAGCCGTCTTCAGCCAGGCTTGCTTGAATCCAGTGGCAAAGTGAGCAAGGGACTCACGTCTCAGCATACCCTGCCAACTTATGGCGAACAAAGCAAAAACCAAAGGAAATGATGGACGGAGTGTTGAACATTGCAAGCACTCACCCCCAGTCAACTGATCTGGGTTTAATCCATCACCATTCTTTAGACCACTCTGCCACCCCAGTTCAGACATGGCCATATGCAAATCAGTCTGACCCTGTGCCTCATGGGAACAGTTCAGCCCGAACTGCCAAGCCATGTCTTCCCTGGACCGGAAACAAGCTTCCTAGGACCGGTTTCTGGAATTTCAGCCGTCTTCAGCCAGGCTTGCTTGAATCCAGTGGCAAAGTGAGCAAGGGACTCACGTCTGAGCATACCCTGCCAACTTATGGCGAACAAAGCAAAAACCAAAGGAAATGATGGACGGAGTGTTGAACATTGCAAGCACTCACCCCCAGTCAACTGATCTGGGTTTAATCCATCACCGTTCTTTAGCCCACTCTGCCACCCCAGTTCAGACATGGCCATATGCAAATCAGTTTTTCCCTGTGCCTCATGGGAACAGTCCAGCCCGAAGCGCCAAGCCATGTCTTTCCTGGACCGGAAACAAGCTTCCTAGGACCGGTTTATGGCATTTCAGCCGTCTTGAGCCAGGCTTGCTTGAATCCAGTGGCAAAGTGAGCAAGGGACTCACGTCTGAGCATACCCTGCCAACTTATGGCGAACAAAGCAAAAACCAAAGGAAATGATGGACGGAGTGTTGAACATTGCAAGCACTCACCCCCAGTCAACTGATCTGGGTTTAATCCATCACCGTTCTTTAGCCCACTCTGCCACCCCAGTTCAGATATGGCCATATGCAAATCAGTCTGACCCTGTGCCTCATGGGAACAGTCCAGCCCGAACTGCCAAGCCATGTCTTCCCTGGACCGGAAACAAGCTTCCTAGGACCGGTTTCTTGTATTTCAGCCGTCTTCAGCCAGGCTTGCTTGAATCCAGTGGCAAAGTGAGCAAGGGACTCAAGTCTGAGTATACCCTGCCAACTTATGGCGAACAAAGCAAAATCCAAATTAAATGATGGACGGAGTGTTGAACATTGCAAGCACTCACCCCCAGTCAACTTATCTGGGTTTAATCCATCACTGTTCTTTAGCCCACTCTGCCACCCCAGTTCAGACATGGCCATATGCAAATCAGTCTGACCCTGTGCCTCATGGGAACAGTCCAGCCCGAACTGCCAAGCCATGTCTTCTCTGGACCGGAAACAAGCTTCCTAGGACCGGTTTCTGGCATTTCAGCCGTCTTCAGCCAGGCTTGCTTGAATCCAGTGGCAAAGTGAGCAAGGGACTCACGTCTGAGCATACCCTGCCAACATATGGCGAACAAAGCAAAAACCAAAGGAAATGATGGACGGAGTGTTGAACATTGCAAGCACTCACCCCCAGTCAACTGATCTGGGTTTAATCCATCACCATTCTTTAGACCACTCTGCCACCCCAGTTCAGACATGGCCATATGCAAATCAGTCTGACCCTGTGCCTCATGGGAACAGTTCAGCCCGAACTGCCAAGCCATGTCTTCCCTGGACCGGAAACAAGCTTCCTAGGACCGGTTTCTGGCATTTCAGCCGTCTTCAGCCAGGCTTGCTTGAATCCAGTGGCAAAGTGAGCAAGGGACTCACGTCTGAGCATACCCTGCCAACTTATGGCGAACAAAGCAAAAACCAAAGGAAATGATGGACGGAGTGTTGAACATTGCAAGCACTCACCCCCAGTCAAATGATCTGGGTTTAATCCATCACCGTTCTTTAGCCCACTCTGCCACCCCAGTTCAGACATGGCCATATGCAAATCAGTCTGACCCTGTGCCTCATGGGAACAGTCCAGCCCGAACTGCCAAGCCATGTCTTCCCTGGACCGGAAACAAGCTTCCTAGGACCGGTTTCTGGCATTTCAGCCGTCTTCAGCCAGACTTGCTTGAATCCAGTGGCAAAGTGAGCAAGGGACTCACGTCTGAGCATACCCTGCCAATTTATGGCGAACAAAGCAAAAACCAAAGGAAATGATGGACGGAGTGTTGAACATTGCAAGCAGTCACCCCCAGGCAACTGATCTGGGTTTAATCCATCACCGTTCTTTAGCCCACTCTGCCACCCCAGTTCAGACATGGCCATATGCAAATCAGTCTGACCCTGTGCCTCATGGGAACAGTCCAGCCCGAACTGCCAAGCCATGTCTTCCCTGGACCGGAAACAAGCTTCCTAGGACCGGTTTCTGGCATTTCAGCCATCTTCAGCCAGGCTTGCTTGAATCCAGTGGCAAAGTGAGCAAGGGACTCATGTCTGAGCATACCCTGCCAATTTATGGCGAACAAAGCAAAAACCAAAGGAAATGATGGATGGAGTGTTGAACATTGCAAGCACTCACCCCCAGTCAACTTATGTGGGTTTAATCCATCACTGTTCTTTAGCCCACTCTGCCACCCCAGTTCAGACATGGCCATATGCAAATCAGTCTGACCCTGTGCCTTATGGGAACAGTCCAGCCCGAACTGCCAAGCCATGTCTTCCCTGGACCGGAAACAAGCTTCCTAGGACCGGTTTCTGGCATTTCAGCCATCTTCAGCCAGGCTTGCTTGAATCCAGTGGCAAAGTGAGCAAGGGACTCACGTCTGAGCATACCCTGCCAACTTATGGTGAACAAAGCAAAAACCAAAGGAAATGATGGACGGAGTGTTGAACATTGCAAGCACTCACCCCCAGTCAACTGATCTGGGTTTAATCCATCACCGTTCTTTAGCCCACTCTGCCACCCCAGTTCAGACATGGCCATATGCAAATCAGTCTGACCCTGTGCCTCATGGGAACAATCCAGCCCGAACTGCCAAGCCATGTCTTCCCGGGACCGGAAACAAGCTTCCTAGGACCGGTTTCTGGCATTTCAGCCGTCTTCAGCCAGGCTTGCTTGAATCCAGTGGCAAAGTGAGCAAGGGACTCTCGTCTGAGCATACCCTGCCAACTTATGGTGAACAAAGCAAAAACCAAAGGAAATGATGGACGGAGTGTTGCACATTGCAAGCACTCACCCCCAGTCAACTGATCTGGGTTTAATCCATCACCGTTCTTTAGCCCACTCTGCCACCCCAGTTCAGACATGGCCATATGCAAATCAGTCTGACCCTGTGCCTCATGGAAACAGTCCAGCCCGAACTGCCAAGCCATGTCTTCCCTGGACCGGAAACAAACTTCCTAGGACCGGTTTCTTGTATTTCAGCCGTCTTCAGCCAGGCTTGCTTGAATCCAGTGGCAAAGTGAGCAAGGGACTCACGTCTGAGCATACCCTGCCAACTTATGGCGAACAAAGCAAAATCCAAATTAAATGATGGACGGAGTGTTGAACATTGCAAGCACTCACCCCCAGTCAACTGATCTGGGTTTAATCCATCACCATTCTTTAGCCCACTCTGCCACCCCAGTTCAGACATGGCCATATGCAAATCAGTCTGACTCTGTGCCTCATGGGAACAGTCCAGCCCGAACTGCCAAGCCATGTCTTCCCTGGACCGGTTTCTGGCATTTCAGCCGTCTTCAGCCAGGCTTGCTTGAATCCAGTGGCAAAGTGAGCAAGGGACTCACGTCTGAGTATACCCTGCCAACTTATGGCGAACAAAGCAAAAACCAAAGGAAATGATGGACGGAGTGTTGAACATTGCAAGCACTCACTCCCAGTCAACTGATCTGGGTTTAATCCATCACCGTTCTTTAGCCCGCTCTGCCACCCCATTTCAGACATGGCCATATGCAAATCAGTCTGACCCTGTGCCTCATGGGAACAGTCCAGCCCGAAGTTCCAAACCTTGTCTTCCCTGGACCGGAAACAAGTTTCCAAGGACTGGTTTCTGGCATTTCAGCCGTCTTCAGCCTGGCTTGCTTGAATCCAGTGGCAAAGTGAGCAAGGGACTCACGTCTCAGCATATCCTGCCAACTTATGGAGAACAAAGCAAAAACCAAAGGAAATGATGTACGGAGTGTTGAACATTGCAAGCACTCACCCCCAGTCAACTGATCTGGGTTTAATCCATCACCGTTCTTTAGCCCACTCTGCCACCCCAGTTCAGACATGGCCATATGCAAATCAGTCTGACCCTGTGCCTCATGGGAACAGTCCAGCCCGAACTGCCAAGCCATGTCTTCCCTGGACCGGAAACAAGCTTCCTAGGACCGGTTTCTGGTATTTCAGCCGTCTTCAGCCAGGCTTGCTTGAATCCAGTGGCAAAGTGAGCAAGGGACTCACGTCTGAGCATACCCTGCCAACTTATGGCGAACAAAGCAAAATCCAAATTAAATGATGGACGGAGTGTTGAACATTGCAAGCAGTCACCCCCAGTCAACTTATCTGGGTTTAATCCATCACTGTTCTTTAGCCCACTCTGCCACCCCAGTTCAGACATGGCCATATGCAAATCAGTCTGACCCTGTGCCTCATGGGAACAGTCCAGCCCGACCTGCCAAGCCATGTCTTCCCTGGACCGGAAACAAGCTTCCTAGGACCGGTTTCTGGCATTTCAGCCGTCTTCAGCCAGGCTTGCTTGAATCCAGTGGCAAAGTGAGCAAGGGACTCACGTCTGAGCATACCCTGCCAACATATGGCGAACAAAGCAAAAACCAAAGGAAATGATGGACGGAGTGTTGAACATTGCAAGCACTCACCCCCAGTCAACTGATCTGGGTTTAATCCATCACCGTTCTTTAGCCCACTCTGCCACCCCAGTTCAGACATGGCCATATGCAAATCAGTCTGACCCTGTGCCTCATGGGAACAGTCCAGCCCGAAGTTCCAAACCTTGTCTTCCCTGGACCGGAAACAAGTTTCCAAGGACTGGTTTCTGGCATTTCAGCCGTCTTCAGCCAGGCTTGCTTGAATCCAGTGGCAAAGTGAGCAAGGGACTCACGTCTCAGCATACCCTGCCAACATATGGCGAACAAAGCAAAAACCAAAGGAAATGATGGACGGAGTGTTGAACATTGCAAGCACTCACCCCCAGTCAACTGATCTGGGTTTAATCCATCACCATTCTTTAGCCCACTCTGCCACCTCAGTTCAGACATGGCCATATGCAAATCAGTTTTTCCCTGTGCCTCATGGGAACAGTCCAGCCCGAAGTGCCAAGCCATGTCTTCCCTGGACCGGAAACAAGCTTCCTAGGACCGGTTTCTGGCATTTCAGCCGTCTTGAGCCAGGCTTGCTTGAATCCAGTGGCAAAGTGAGCAAGGGACTCACGTCTGAGCATACCCTGCCAACTTATGGCGAACAAAGCAAAAACCAAAGGAAATGATGGACGGAGTGTTGAACATTGCAAGCACTCACCCCCAGTCAACTGATCTGGGTTTAATCCATCACCGTTCTTTAGCCCACTCTGCCACCCCAGTTCAGACATGGCCATATGCAAATCAGTCTGACCCTGTGCCTCATGGGAACAGTCCAGCCCGAACTGCCAAGCCATGTCTTCCCTGGACCGGAAACAAGCTTCCTAGGACCGGTTTCTTGTATTTCAGCCGTCTTCAGCCAGGCTTGCTTGAATCCAGTGGCAAAGTGAGCAAGTGACTCAAGTCTGAGTATACCCTGCCAACTTATGGCGAACAAAGCAAAATCCAAATTAAATGATGGACGGAGTGTTGAACATTGCAAGCACTCACCCCCAGTCAACTTATCTGGGTTTAATCCATCACTGTTCTTTAGCCCACTCTGCCACCCCAGTTCAGACATGGCCATATGCAAATCAGTCTGACCCTGTGCCTCATGGGAACAGTCCAGCCCGAACTGCCAAGCCATGTCTTCCCTGGACCGGAAACAAGCTTCCTAGGACCGGTTTCTGGCATTTCAGCCGTCTTCAGCCAGGCTTGCTTGAATCCAGTGGCAAAGTGAGCAAGGGACTCACGTCTGAGCATACCCTGCCAACATATGGCGAACAAAGCAAAAACCAAAGGAAATGATGGACGGAGTGTTGAACATTGCAAGCACTCACCCCCAGTCAACTGATCTGGGTTTAATCCATCACCATTCTTTGGACCACTCTGCCACCCCAGTTCAGACATGGCCATATGCAAATCAGTCTGACCCTGTGCCTCATGGGAACAGTCCAGCCCGAACTGCCAAGCCATGTCTTCCCTGTACCGGAAACAAGCTTCCTAGGACCGGTTTCTGGCATCTCAGCCGTCTTCAGCCAGGCTTGCTTGAATCCAGTGGCAAAGTGAGCAAGGGACTCACGTCTGAGCATACCCTGCCAACTTATGGCGAACAAAGCAAAAACCAAAGGAAATGATGGACGGAGTGTTGAACATTGCAAGCACTCACCCCCAGTCAACTTATCTGGGTTTAATCCATCACTGTTCTTTAGCCCACTCAGCCACCCCAGTTCAGACATGGCCATATGCAAATCAGTCTGACCCTGTGCCTCATGGGAACAGTCCAGCCCGAACTGCCAAGCCATGTCTTCCCTGGACCGGAAACAAGCTTCCTAGGACCGGTTTCTGGCAATTCAGCCGTCTTCAGCCAGGCTTGCTTGAATCCAGTGGCAAAGTGAGCAAGGGACTCACGTCTGAGCATACCCTGCCAACATATGGTGAATAAAGCAAAAACCAAAGGAAATGACGGACGGAGTGTTGAACATTGCAAGCACTCACCCCCAGTCAACTGATCTGGGTTTAATCCATCACCATTCTTTAGACCACTCTGCCACCCCAGTTCAGACATGGCCATATGCAAATCAGTCTGACCCTGTGCCTCATGGGAACAGTTCAGCCCGAACTGCCAAGCCATGTCTTCCCTGGACCGGAAACAAGCTTCCTAGGACCGGTTTCTGGCATTTCAGCCGTCTTCAGCCAGGCTTGCTTGAATCCAGTGGCAAAGTGAGCAAGGGACTCACGTCTGAGCATACCCTGCCAACTTATGGCGAACAAAGCAAAAACTAAAGGAAATGATGGACGGAGTGTTGAACATTGCAAGCACTCACCCCCAGTCAACTGATCTGGGTTTAATCCATCACCGTTCTTTAGCCCACTCTGCCACCCCAGTTCAGACATGGCCATATGCAAATCAGTCTGACCCTGTGCCTCATGGGAACAGTCCAGCCCGAACTGCCAAGCCATGTCTTCCCTGGACCGGAAACAAGCTTCCTAGGACCGGTTTCTGGCATTTCAGCCGTCTTCAGCCAGGCTTGCTTGAATCCAGTGGCAAAGTGAGCAAGGGACTCACGTCTGAGCATACCCTGCCAATTTATGGCGAACAAAGCAAAAACCAAAGGAAATGATGGACGGAGTGTTGAACATTGCAAGCAGTCACCCCCAGGCAACTGATCTGGGTTTAATCCATCACCATTCTTTAGCCCACTCTGCCACCCCAGTTCAGACATGGCCATATGCAAATCAGTCTGACTCTGTGCCTCATGGGAACAGTCCAGCCCGAACTGCCAAGCCATGTCTTCCCTGGACCGGAAACAAGCTTCCTAGGACCGGTTTCTGGCATTTCAGCCGTCTTCAGCCAGGCTTGCTTGAATCCAGTGGCAAAGTGAGCAAGGGACTCACGTCTGAGCATACCCTGCCAACTTATGGCGAACAAAGCAAAAACCAAAGGAAATGATGGACGGAGTGTTGAACATTGCAAGCACTCACTCCCAGTCAACTGATCTGGGTTTAATCCATCACCGTTCTTTAGCCCACTCTGCCACCCCAGTTCAGACATGGCCATATGCAAATCAGTCTGACCCTGTGCCTCATGGGAACAGTCCAGCCCGAAGTTCCAAACCTTGTCTTCCCTGGACCGGAAACAAGTTTCCAAGGACTGGTTTCTGGCATTTCAGCCGTCTTCAGCCTGGCTTGCTTGAATCCAGTGGCAAAGTGAGCAAGGGACTCACGTCTCAGCATATCCTGCCAACTTATGGAGAACAAAGCAAAAACCAAAGGAAATGATGGACGGAGTGTTGAACATTGCAAGCACTCACCCCCAGTCAACTGATCTGGGTTTAATCCATCACCGTTCTTTAGCCCACTCTGCCACCCCAGTTCAGACATGGCCATATGCAAATCAGTCTGACCCTGTGCCTCATGGGAACAGTCCAGCCCGAACTGCCAAGCCATGTCTTCCCTGGACCGGAAACAAGCTTCCTAGGACCGGTTTCTGGTATTTCAGCCGTCTTCAGCCAGGCTTGCTTGAATCCAGTGGCAAAGTGAGCAAGGGACTCACGTCTGAGCATACCCTGCCAACTTATGGCGAACAAAGCAAAATCCAAATTAAATGATGGACGGAGTGTTCAACATTGCAAGCAGTCACCCCCAGTCAACTTATCTGGGTTTAATCCATCACTGTTCTTTAGCCCACTCTGCCACCCCAGTTCAGACATGGCCATATGCAAATCAGTCTGACCCTGTGCCTCATGGGAACAGTCCAGCCCGAACTGCCAAGCCATGTCTTCCCTGGACCGGAAACAAGCTTCCTAGGACCGGTTTCTGGCATTTCAGCCGTCTTCAGCCAGGCTTGCTTGAATCCAGTAGCAAAGTGAGCAAGGGACTCACGTCTGAGCATACCCTGCCAACATATGGCGAACAAAGCAAAAACCAAAGGAAATGATGGACGGAGTGTTGAACATTGCAAGCACTCACCCCCAGTCAACTGATCTGGGTTTAATCCATCACCGTTCTTTAGCCCACTCTGCCACCCCAGTTCAGACATGGCCATATGCAAATCAGTCTGACCCTGTGCCTCATGGGAACAGTCCAGCCCGAAGTTCCAAACCTTGTCTTCCCTGGACCGGAAACAAGTTTCCAAGGACTGGTTTCTGGCATTTCAGCCGTCTTCAGCCAGGCTTGCTTGAATCCAGTGGCAAAGTGAGCAAGGGACTCAAGTCTCAGCATACCCTGCCAACTTATGGCGAACAAAGCAAAAACCAAAGGAAATGATGGACGGAGTGTTGAACATTGCAAGCACTCACCCCCAGGCAACTGATCTGTGGTTAATCCATCACCGTTCTTTAGCCCACTCTGCCACCCCAGTTCAGACATGGCCATATGCAAATCAGTTTTTCCCTGTGCCTCATGGGAACAGTCCAGCCCGAAGTGCCAAGCCATGTCTTCCCTGGACCGGAAACAAGCTTCCTAGGACCGGTTTCTGGCATTTCAGCCGTCTTGAGCCATGCTTGCTTGAATCCAGTGGCAAAGTGAGCAAGGGACTCACGTCTGAGCATACCCTGCCAACTTATGGCGAACAAAGCAAAAACCAAAGGAAATGATGGACGGAGTGTTGAACATTGCAAGCACTCACCCCCAGTCAACTGATCTGGGTTTAATCCATCACCGTTCTTTAGCCCACTCTGCCACCCCAGTTCAGACATGGCCATATGCAAATCAGTCTGACCCTGTGCCTCATGGGAACAGTCCAGCCCGAACTTCCAAGCCATGTCTTCCCTGGACCGGAAACAAGCTTCCTAGGACCGGTTTCTTGTATTTCAGCCGTCTTCAGCCTGGCTTGCTTGAATCCAGTGGCAAAGTGAGCAAGTGACTCAAGTCTGAGTATACCCTGCCAACTTATGGCGAACAAAGCAAAATCCAAATTAAATGATGGACGGAGTGTTGAACATTGCAAGCACTCACCCCCAGTCAACTTATCTGGGTTTAATCCATCACTGTTCTTTAGCCCACTCTGCCACCCCAGTTCAGACATGGCCTTATGCAAATCAGTCTGACCCTGTGCCTCATGGGAACAGTCCAGCCCGAACTGCCAAGCCATGTCTTCCCTGGACCGGAAACAAGCTTCCTAGGACCGGTTTCTGGCATTTCAGCCGTCTTCAGCCAGGCTTGCTTGAATCCAGTGGCAAAGTGAGCAAGGGACTCACGTCTGAGCATACCCTGCCAACATATGGCGAACAAAGCAAAAACCAAAGGAAATGATGGACGGAGTGTTGAACATTGCAAGCACTCACCCCCAGTCAACTGATCTGGGTTTAATCCATCACCATTCTTTGGACCACTCTGCCACCCCAGTTCAGACATGGCCATATGCAAATCAGTCTGACCCTGTGCCTCATGGGAACAGTCCAGCCCGAACTGCCAAGCCATGTCTTCCCTGGACCGGAAACAAGCTTCCTAGGACCGGTTTCTGGCATTTCAGCCGTCTTCAGCCAGGCTTGCTTGAATCCAGTGGCAAAGTGAGCAAGGGACTCACGTCTGAGCATTACCTGCCAACATATGGCGAACAAAGCAAAAACCAAAGGAAATGATGGACGGAGTGTTGAACATTGCAAGCACTCACCCCCAGTCAACTGATCTGGGTTTAATCCATCACCATTCTTTAGCCCACTCTGCCACCCCAGCTCAAACATGGCCATATGCAAATCAGTTTGACCCTGTGCCTCATGGGAACAGTCCAGGCCGAAGTTCCAAACCTTGTCTTCCCTGGACCGGAAACAAGTTTCCAAGGACTGGTTTCTGGCATTTCAGCCGTCTTCAGCCAGGCTTGCTTGAATCCAGTGGCAAAGTGAGCAAGGGACTCACGTCTGAGCATACCCTGCCAACATATGGCGAACAAAGCAAAAACCAAAGGAAATGATGGACGGAGTGTTGAACATTGCAAGCACTCACCCCCAGTCAACTGATCTGGGTTTAATCCATCACCATTCTTTAGCCCACTCTGCCACCCCAGTTCAGACATGGCCATATGCAAATCAGTCTGACCCTGTGCCTCATGGGAACAGTCCAGCCCGAACTGCCAAGCCATGTCTTCCCTGGACCGGAAACAAGCTTCCTAGTACCGGTTCCTGGCATTTCAGCCGTCTTCAGCCAGGCTTGCTTGAATCCAGTGGCAAAGTGAGCAAGGGACTCACGTCTGAGCATACCCTGCCAACTTATGGCGAACAAAGCAAAAACCAAAGGAAATGATGGACGGAGTGTTGAACATTGCAAGCACTCACCCCCAGTCAACTGATCTGGGTTTAATCCATCACCGTTCTTTAGCCCACTCTGCCACCCCCGTTCAGACATGGCCATCTGCAAATCAGTCTGACCCTGTGCCTCATGGGAACAGTCCAGCCCGAAGTTCCAAACCTTGTCTTCCCTGGACCGGAAACAAGTTTCCAAGGACAGGTTTCTGGCATTTCAGCCGTCTTCAGCCAGGCTTGCTTGAATCCAGTGGCAAAGTGAGCAAGGGACTCACGTCTCAGCATATCCTGCCAACTTATGGCGAAAAAAGCAAAAACCAAAGGAAATGATGGACGGAGTGTTGAACATTGGAAGCACTCACCCCCAGTCAACTTATCTGGGTTTAATCCATCACTGTTCTTTTGCCCACTCTGCCACCCCAGTTCAGACATGGCCATATGCAAATCAGTCTGACCCTGTGCCTCATGGGAACAGTCCAGCCCGAACTGCCAAGCCATGTCTTCCCTGGACCGGAAACAAGCTTCCTAGGACCGGTTTCTGGCATTTCAGCCAGGCTTGCTTGAATCCAGTGGCAAAGTGAGCAAGGGACTCACGTCTGAGCATACCCTGCCAACATATGGCGAACAAAGCAAAAACCAAAGGAAATGATGGACGGAGTGTTGAACATTGCAAGCACTCACCCCCAGTCAACTGATCTGGGTTTAATCCATCACCGTTCTTTAGCCCACTCTGCCACCCCAGTTCAGACATGGCCATATGCAAATCAGTCTGACCCTGTGCCTCATGGGAATAGTCCAGCCCGAACTGCCAAGCCATGTCTTCCCTGGACCGGAAACAAGCTTCCTAGGACCGGTTTCTGGCATTTCAGCCGTCTTCAGCCAGACTTGCTTGAATCCAGTGGCAAAGTGAGCAAGGGACTCACGTCTGAGCATACCCTGCCAACTTATGGCGAACAAAGCAAAAACTAAAGGAAATGATGGACGGAGTGTTGAACATTGCAAGCAGTCACCCCCAGGCAACTGATCTGGGTTTAATCCATCACCGTTCTTTAGCCCACTCTGCCACCCCAGTTCAGACATGGCCATATGCAAATCAGTCTGACCCTGTGCCTCATGGGAACAGTCCAGCCCGAACTGCCAAGCCATGTCTTCCCTGGACCGGAAACAAGCTTCCTAGGACCGGTTTCTGGCATTTCAGCCATCTTCAGCCAGGCTTGCTTGAATCCAGTGGCAAAGTGAGCAAGGGACTCACGTCTGAGCATACCCTGCCAATTTATGGCGAACAAAGCAAAAACCAAAGGAAATGATGGACGGAGTGTTGAACATTGCAAGCACTCACCCCCAGTCAACTTATGTGGGTTTAATCCATCACTGTTCTTTAGCCCACTCTGCCACCCCAGTTCAGACATGGCCATATGCAAATCAGTCTGACCCTGTGCCTCATGGGAACAATCCAGCCCGAACTGCCAAGCCATGTCTTCCCGGGACCGGAAACAAGCTTCCTAGGACCGGTTTCTGGCATTTCAGCCGTCTTCAGCCAGGCTTGCTTGAATCCAGTGGCAAAGTGAGCAAGGGACTCTCGTCTGAGCATACCCTGCCAACTTATGGTGAACAAAGCAAAAACCAAAGGAAATGATGGACAGAGTTTTGCACATTGCAAGCACTCACCCCCAGTCAACTGATCTGGGTTTAATCCATCACCGTTCTTTAGCCCACTCTGCCACCCCCGTTCAGACATGGCCATCTGCAAATCAGTCTGACCCTGTGCCTCATGGGAACAGTCCAGCCCGAAGTTCCAAACCTTGTCTTCCCTGGACCGGAAACAAGTTTCCAAGGACAGGTTTCTGGCATTTCAGCCGTCTTCAGCCAGGCTTGCTTGAATCCAGTGGCAAAGTGAGCAAGGGACTCACGTCTCAGCATATCCTGCCAACTTATGGCGAAAAAAGCAAAAACCAAAGGAAATGATGGACGGAGTGTTGAACATTGCAAGCACTCACCCCCAGTCAACTTATCTGGGTTTAATCCATCACTGTTCTTTTGCCCACTCTGCCACCCCAGTTCAGACATGGCCATATGCAAATCAGTCTGACCCTGTGCCTCATGGGAACAGTCCAGCCCGAACTGCCAAGCCATGTCTTCCCTGGACCGGAAACAAGCTTCCTAGGACCGGTTTCTGGCATTTCAGCCGTCTTCAGCCAGGCTTGCTTGAATCCAGTGGCAAAGTGAGCAAGGGACTCACGTCTGAGCATACCCTGCCAACATATGGCGAACAAAGCAAAAACCAAAGGAAATGATGGACGGAGTGTTGAACATTGCAAGCACTCACCCCCAGTCAACTGATCTGGGTTTAATCCATCACCGTTCTTTAGCCCACTCTGCCACCCCAGTTCAGACATGGCCATATGCAAATCAGTCTGACCCTGTGCCTCATGGGAACAGTCCAGCCCGAACTGCCAAGCCATGTCTTCCCTGGACCGGAAACAAGCTTCCTAGGACCGGTTTCTGGCATTTCAGCCGTCTTCAGCCAGACTTGCTTGAATCCAGTGGCAAAGTGAGCAAGGGACTCACGTCTGAGCATACCCTGCCAACTTATGGCGAACAAAGCAAAAACCAAAGGAAATGATGGACGGAGTGTTGAACATTGCAAGCAGTCACCCCCAGGCAACTGATCTGGGTTTAATCCATCACCGTTCTTTAGCCCACTCTGCCACCCCAGTTCAGACATGGCCATATGCAAATCAGTCTGACCCTGTGCCTCATGGGAACAGTCCAGCCCGAACTGCCAAGCCATGTCTTCCCTGGACCGGAAACAAGCTTCCTAGGACCAGTTTCTGGCATTTCAGCAATCTTCAGCCAGGCTTGCTTGAATCCAGTGGCAAAGTGAGCAAGGGACTCACGTCTGAGCATACCCTGCCAATTTATGGCGAACAAAGCAAAAACCAAAGGAAATGATGGACGGAGTGTTGAACATTGCAAGCACTCACCCCCAGTCAACTGATCTGGGTTTAATCCATCACCGTTCTTTAGCCCACTCTGCCACCCCAGTTCAGACATGGCCATATGCAAATCAGTCTGACCCTGTGCCTCATGGGAACAGTCCAGCCCGAAGTTCCAAACCTTGTCTTCCCTGGACCGGAAACAAGTTTCCAAGGACTGGTTTCTGGCATTTCAGCCGTCTTCAGCCAGGCTTGCTTGAATCCAGTGGCAAAGTGAGCAAGGGACTCAAGTCTCAGCATACCCTGCCAACTTATGGCGAACAAAGCAAAAACCAAAGGAAATGATGGACGGAGTGTTGAACATTGCAAGCACTCATCCCCAGGCAACTGATCTGTGGTTAATCCATCACCGTTCTTTAGCCCACTCTGCCACCCCAGTTCAGACATGGCCATATGCAAATCAGTTTTTCCCTGTGCCTCATGGGAACAGTCCAGCACGAAGTGCCAAGCCATGTCTTCCCTGGACCGGAAACAAGCTTCCTAGGACCGGTTTCTGGCATTTCAGCCGTCTTGAGCCAGGCTTGCTTGAATCCAGTGGCAAAGTGAGCAAGGGACTCACGTCTGAGCATACCCTGCCAACTTATGGCGAACAAAGCAAAAACCAAAGGAAATGATGGACGGAGTGTTGAAAATTGCAAGCACTCACCCCCAGTCAACTGATCTGGGTTTAATCCATCACCGTTCTTTAGCCCACTCTGCCACCCCAGTTCAGACATGGCCATATGCAAATCAGTCTGACCCTGTGCCTCATGGGAACAGTCCAGCCCGAACTTCCAAGCCATGTCTTCCCTGGACCGGAAACAAGCTTCCTAGGACCGGTTTCTTGTATTTCAGCCGTCTTCAGCCAGGCTTGCTTGAATCCAGTGGCAAAGTGAGCAAGTGACTCAAGTCTGAGTATACCCTGCCAACTTATGGCGAACAAAGCAAAATCCAAATTAAATGATGGACGGAGTGTTGAACATTGCAAGCACTCACCCCCAGTCAACTTATCTGGGTTTAATCCATCACTGTTCTTTAGCCCACTCTGCCACCCCAGTTCAGACATGGCCATATGCAAATCAGTCTGACCCTGTGCCTCATGGGAACAGTCCAGCCCGAACTGCCAAGCCATGTCTTCCCTGGACCGGAAACAAGCTTCCTAGGACCGGTTTCTGGCATTTCAGCCGTCTTCAGCCAGGCTTGCTTGAATCCAGTGGCAAAGTGAGCAAGGGACTCACGTCTGAGCATACCCTGCCAACATATGGCGAACAAAGCAAAAACCAAAGGAAATGATGGACGGAGTGTTGAACATTGCAAGCACTCACCCCCAGTCAACTGATCTGGGTTTAATCCAGCACCATTCTTTGGACCACTCTGCCACCCCAGTTCAGACATGGCCATATGCAAATCAGTCTGACCCTGTGCCTCATGGGAACAGTCCAGCCCGAACTGCCAAGCCATGTCTTCCCTGGACCGGAAACAAGCTTCCTAGGACCGGTTTCTGGCATTTCAGCCGTCTTCAGCCAGGCTTGCTTGAATCCAGTGGCAAAGTGAGCAAGGGACTCACGTCTGAGCATTACCTGCCAACATATGGCGAACAAAGCAAAAACCAAAGGAAATGATGGACGGAGTGTTGAACATTGCAAGCACTCACCCCCAGTCAACTGATCTGGGTTTAATCCATCACCATTCTTTAGCCCACTCTGCCACCCCAGCTCAGACATGGCCATATGCAAATCAGTTTGACCCTGTGCCTCATGGGAACAGTCCAGGCCGAAGTTCCAAACCTTGTCTTCCCTGGACCGGAAACAAGTTTCCAAGGACTGGTTTCTGGCATTTCAGCCATCTTCAGCCAGGCTTGCTTGAATCCAGTGGCAAAGTGAGCAAGGGACTCACGTCTGAGCATACCCTGCCAACATATGGCGAACAAAGCAAAAACCAAAGGAAATGATGGACGGAGTGTTGAACATTGCAAGCACTCACCCCCAGTCAACTGATCTGGGTTTAATCCATCACCATTCTTTAGCCCACTCTGCCACCCCAGTTCAGACATGGCCATATGCAAATCAGTCTGACCCTGTGCCTCATGGGAACAGTCCAGCCCGAACTGCCAAGCCATGTCTTCCCTGGACCGGAAACAAGCTTCCTAGTACCGGTTCCTGGCATTTCAGCCGTCTTCAGCCAGGCTTGCTTGAATCCAGTGGCAAAGTGAGCAAGGGACTCACGTCTGAGCATACCCTGCCAACTTATGGCGAACAAAGCAAAAACCAAAGGAAATGATGGACGGAGTGTTGAACATTGCAAGCACTCACCCCCAGTCAACTGATCTGGGTTTAATCCATCACCGTTCTTTAGCCCACTCTGCCACCCCCGTTCAGACATGGCCATCTGCAAATCAGTCTGACCCTGTGCCTCATGGGAACAGTCCAGCCCGAAGTTCCAAACCTTGTCTTCCCTGGACCGGAAACAAGTTTCCAAGGACAGGTTTCTGGCATTTCAGCCGTCTTCAGCCAGGCTTGCTTGAATCCAGTGGCAAAGTGAGCAAGGGACTCACGTCTCAGCATATCCTACCAACTTATGGCGAAAAAAGCAAAAACCAAAGGAAATGATGGACGGAGTGTTGAACATTGCAAGCACTCACCCCCAGTCAACTTATCTGGGTTTAATCCATCACTGTTCTTTTGCCCACTCTGCCACCCCAGTTCAGACATGGCCATATGCAAATCAGTCTGACCCTGTGCCTCATGGGAACAGTCCAGCCCGAACTGCCAAGCCATGTCTTCCCTGGACCGGAAACAAGCTTCCTAGGACCGGTTTCTGGCATTTCAGCCGTCTTCAGCCAGGCTTGCTTGAATCCAGTGGCAAAGTGAGCAAGGGACTCACGTCTGAGCATACCCTGCCAACATATGGCGAACAAAGCAAAAACCAAAGGAAATGATGGACGGAGTGTTGAACATTGCAAGCACTCACCCCCAGTCAACTGATCTGGGTTTAATCCATCACCGTTCTTTAGCCCACTCTGCCACCCCAGTTCAGACATGGCCATATGCAAATCAGTCTGACCCTGTGCCTCATGGGAACAGTCCAGCCCGAACTGCCAAGCCATGTCTTCCCTGGACCGGAAACAAGCTTCCTAGGACCGGTTTCTGGCATTTCAGCCGTCTTCAGCCAGACTTGCTTGAATCCAGTGGCAAAGTGAGCAAGGGACTCACGTCTGAGCATACCCTGCCAACTTATGGCGAACAAAGCAAAAACCAAAGGAAATGATGGACGGAGTGTTGAACATTGCAAGCAGTCACCCCCAGGCAACTGATCTGGGTTTAATCCATCACCGTTCTTTAGCCCACTCTGCCACCCCAGTTCAGACATGGCCATATGCAAATCAGTCTGACCCTGTGCCTCATGGGAACAATCCAGCCCGAACTGCCAAGCCATGTCTTCCCGGGACCGGAAACAAGCTTCCTAGGACCGGTTTCTGGCATTTCAGCCGTCTTCAGCCAGGCTTGCTTGAATCCAGTGGCAAAGTGAGCAAGGGACTCTCGTCTGAGCATACCCTGCCAACTTATGGTGAACAAAGCAAAAACCAAAGGAAATGATGGACAGAGTTTTGCACATTGCAAGCACTCACCCCCAGTCAACTGATCTGGGTTTAATCCATCACCGTTCTTTAGCCCACTCTGCCACCCCAGTTCAGACATGGCCATATTCAAATCAGTCTGACCCTGTGCCTCATGGGAACAGTCCAGCCCGAACTGCCAAGCCATGTCTTCCCTGGACAGAAACAAGCTTCCTAGGACCGGTTTCTTGTATTTCAGCCGTCTTCAGCCAGGCTTGCTTGAATCCAGTGGCAAAGTGAGCAAGGGACTCACGTCTGAGCATACCCTGCCAACTTATGGCGAACAAAGCAAAAACCAAAGGAAATGATGGACGGAGTGTTGAACATTGCAAGTTCTCACTCCCAGTCAACTGATCTGGGTTTAATCCATCACCGTTCTTTAGCCCACTCTGCCACCCCAGTTCAGACATGGCCATATGCAAATCAGTCTGTCCCTGTGCCTCATGGGAACAGTCCAGCCCGAAGTTCCAAACCTTGTCTTCCCTGGACCGGAAACAAGTTTCCAAGGACTGGTTTCTGGCATTTCAGCCGTCTTCAGCCTGGCTTGCTTGAATCCAGTGGCAAAGTGAGCAAGGGACTCACGTCTCAGCATATCCTGCCAACTTATGGAGAACAAAGCAAAAACCAAAGGAAATGATGGACGGAGTGTTGAACATTGCAAGCACTCACCCCCAGTCAACTGATCTGGGTTTAATCCATCACCGTTCTTTAGCCCACTCTGCCACCCCAGTTCAGACATGGCCATATGCAAATCAGTCTGACCCTGTGCCTCATGGGAACAGTCCAGCCCGAACTGCCAAGCCATGTCTTCCCTGGACCGGAAACAAGCTTCCTAGGACCGGTTTCTGGTATTTCAGCCGTCTTCAGCCAGGCTTGCTTGAATCCAGTGGCAAAGTGAGCAAGGGACTCACGTCTGAGCATACCCTGCCAACTTATGGCGAACAAAGCAAAATCCAAATTAAATGATGGACGGAGTGTTGAACATTGCAAGCAGTCACCCCCAGTCAACTTATCTGGGTTTAATCCATCACTGTTCTTTAGTCCACTCTGCCACCCCAGTTCAGACAAGGCCATATGCAAATCAGTCTGACCCTGTGCCTCATGGGAACAGTCCAGCCCGAACTGCCAAGCCATGTCTTCCCTGGACCGGAAACAAGCTTCCTAGTACCGGTTCCTGGCATTTCAGCCGTCTTCAGCCAGGCTTGCTTGAATCCAGTGGCAAAGTGAGCAAGGGACTCACGTCTGAGCATACCCTGCCAACTTATGGCGAACAAAGCAAAAACCAAAGGAAATGATGGACGGAGTGTTGAACATTGCAAGCACTCACCCCCAGTCAACTGATCTGGGTTTAATCCATCACCGTTCTTTAGCCCACTCTGCCACCCCCGTTCAGACATGGCCATCTGCAAATCAGTCTGACCCTGTGCCTCATGGGAACAGTCCAGCCCGAAGTTCCAAACCTTGTCTTCCCTGGACCGGAAACAAGTTTCCAAGGACAGGTTTCTGGCATTTCAGCCGTCTTCAGCCAGGCTTGCTTGAATCCAGTGGCAAAGTGAGCAAGGGACTCACGTCTCAGCATATCCTGCCAACTTATGGCGAAAAAAGCAAAAACCAAAGGAAATGATGGACGGAGTGTTGAACATTGCAAGCACTCACCCCCAGTCAACTTATCTGGGTTTAATCCATCACTGTTCTTTTGCCCACTCTGCCACCCCAGTTCAGACATGGCCATATGCAAATCAGTCTGACCCTGTGCCTCATGGGAACAGTCCAGCCCGAACTGCCAAGCCATGTCTTCCCTGGACCGGAAACAAGCTTCCTAGGACCGGTTTCTGGCATTTCAGCCGTCTTCAGCCAGGCTTGCTTGAATCCAGTGGCAAAGTGAGCAAGGGACTCACGTCTGAGCATACCCTGCCAACATATGGCGAACAAAGCAAAAACCAAAGGAAATGATGGACGGAGTGTTGAACATTGCAAGCACTCACCCCCAGTCAACTGATCTGGGTTTAATCCATCACCGTTCTTTAGCCCACTCTGCCACCCCAGTTCAGACATGGCCATATGCAAATCAGTCTGACCCTGTGCCTCATGGGAACAGTCCAGCCCGAACTGCCAAGCCATGTCTTCCCTGGACCGGAAACAAGCTTCCTAGGACCGGTTTCTGGCATTTCAGCCGTCTTCAGCCAGACTTGCTTGAATCCAGTGGCAAAGTGAGCAAGGGACTCACGTCTGAGCATACCCTGCCAACTTATGGCGAACAAAGCAAAAACCAAAGGAAATGATGGACGGAGTGTTGAACATTGCAAGCAGTCACCCCCAGGCAACTGATCTGGGTTTAATCCATCACCGTTCTTTAGCCCACTCTGCCACCCCAGTTCAGACATGGCCATATGCAAATCAGTCTGACCCTGTGCCTCATGGGAACAGTCCAGCCCGAACTGCCAAGCCATGTCTTCCCTGGACCGGAAACAAGCTTCCTAGGACCAGTTTCTGGCATTTCAGCCATCTTCAGCCAGGCTTGCTTGAATCCAGTGGCAAAGTGAGCAAGGGACTCACGTCTGAGCATACCCTGCCAATTTATGGCGAACAAAGCAAAAACCAAAGGAAATGATGGACGGAGTGTTGAACATTGCAAGCACTCACCCCCAGTCAACTGATCTGGGTTTAATCCATCACTGTTCTTTAGCCCACTCTGCCACCCCAGTTCAGACATGGCCATATGCAAATCAGTCTGACCCTGTGCCTCATGGGAACAATCCAGCCCGAACTGCCAAGCCATGTCTTCCCGGGACCGGAAACAAGCTTCCTAGGACCGGTTTCTGGCATTTCAGCCGTCTTCAGCCAGGCTTGCTTGAATCCAGTGGCAAAGTGAGCAAGGGACTCTCGTCTGAGCATACCCTGCCAACTTATGGTGAACAAAGCAAAAACCAAAGGAAATGATGGACAGAGTTTTGCACATTGCAAGCACTCACCCCCAGTCAACTGATCTGGGTTTAATCCATCACCGTTCTTTAGCCCACTCTGCCACCCCAGTTCAGACATGGCCATATTAAAATCAGTCTGACCCTGTGCCTCATGGGAACAGTCCAGCCCGAACTGCCAAGCCATGTCTTCCCTGGACAGAAACAAGCTTCTTAGGACCGGTTTCTTGTATTTCAGCCGTCTTCAGCCAGGCTTGCTTGAATCCAGTGGCAAAGTGAGCAAGGGACTCACGTCTGAGCATACCCTGCCAACTTATGGCGAACAAAGCAAAATCCAAATTAAATGATGGACGGAATGTTGAACATTGCAAGCACTCACCCCCAGTCAACTGATCTGGGTTTAATCCATCACCATTCTTTAGCCCACTATGCAACCCCAGTTCAGACATGGCCATATGCAAATCAGTCTGACCCTGTGCCTCATAGGAACAGTCCAGCCCGAACTGCCAAGCCATGTCTTCCCTGGACCGGAAACAAGCTTCCTAGGACCGGTTTCTGGCATTTCAGCCGTCTTCAGCCAGGCTTGCTTGAATCCAGTGGCAAAGTGAGCAAGGGACTCACGTCTGAGCATACCCTGCCAACTTATGGCGAACAAAGCAAAAACCAAAGGAAATGATGGACGGAGTGTTGAACATTGCAAGTTCTCACTCCCAGTCAACTGATCTGGGTTTAATCCATCACCGTTCTTTAGCCCACTCTGCCACCCCAGTTCAGACATGGCCATTTGCAAATCAGTCTGTCCCTGTGCCTCATGGGAACAGTCCAGCCCGAAGTTCCAAACCTTGTCTTCCCTGGACCGGAAACAAGTTTCCAAGGACTGGTTTCTGGCAT
Organism: Triturus cristatus; assembly: GCF_964204655.1. NCBI lineage: Eukaryota > Metazoa > Chordata > Amphibia > Caudata > Salamandridae > Triturus > Triturus cristatus. Next base: position 173,185 of record NW_028187389.1, read on the forward strand.
TTCAGCCGTCTTCAGCCAGGCTTGCTTGAATCCAGTGGCAAAGTGAGCAAGGGACTCACGTCTCAGCATATCCTGCCAACTTATGGAGAACAAAGCAAAAACCAAAGGAAATGATGGACGGAGTGTTGAACATTGCAAGCACTCACCCCCAGTCAACTGATCTGGGTTTAATCCATCACCGTTCTTTAGCCCACTCTGCCACCCCAGTTCAGACATGGCCATATGCAAATCAGTCTGACCCTGTGCCTCATGGGAACAGTCCAGCCCGAACTGCCAAGCCATGTCTTCCCTGGACCGGAAACAAGCTTCCTAGGACCGGTTTCTGGTATTTCAGCCGTCTTCAGCCAGGCTTGCTTGAATCCAGTGGCAAAGTGAGCAAGGGACTCACGTCTGAGCATACCCTGCCAACTTATGGCGAACAAAGCAAAAACCAAATTAAATGATGGACGGAGTGTTGAACATTGCAAGCAGTCACCCCCAGTCAACTTATCTGGGTTTAATCCATCACTGTTCTTTAGTCCACTCTGCCACCCAAGTTCAGACATGGCCATATGCAAATCAGTCTGACCCTGTGCCTCATGGGAATAGTCCAGCCTGAACTGTCAAGCCATGTCTTCCCTGGACCGGAAACAAGTTTCCAAGGACTGGTTTCTGGCATTTCAGCCGTCTTCAGCCAGGCTTGCTTGAATCCAGTGGCAAAGTGAGCAAGGGACTCACGTCTCAGCATACCATGCCAACTTATGGCGAACAAAGCAAAAACCAAAGGAAATGATGGACGGAGTGTTGAACATTGCAAGCACTCACCCCCAGTCAACTGATCTGGGGTTAATCCATCACCGTTCATTAGCCCACTCTGCCACCCCAGTTCAGACATGGCCATATGCAAATCAGTTTTTCCCTGTGCCTCATGGGAACAGTCCAGCCCGAAGTGCCAAGCCATGTCTTCCCTGGACCGGAAACAAGCTTCCTAGGACCGGTTTCTGGCATTTCAGCCGTCTTGAGCCAGGCTTGCTTGAATCCAGTGGCAAAGTGAGCAAGGGACTCACGTCTGAGCATACCCTGCCAACTTATGGCGAACAAAGCAAAAACCAAAGGAAATGATGGACGGTGTGTTGAACATTGCAAGCACTCACCCCCAGTCAACTGATCTGGGTTTAATCCATCACCGTTCTTTAGCCCACTCTGCCACCCCAGTTCAGACATGGCCATATGCAAATCAGTCTGACCCTGTGCCTCATGGGAACAGTCCAGCCCGAACTGCCAAGCCATGTCTTCCCTGGACCGGAAACAAGCTTCCTAGGACCGGTTTCTTGTATTTCAGCTGTCTTCAGCTAGGCTTGCTTGAATCCAGTGGCAAAGTGAGCAAGGGACTCAAGTCTGAGTATACACTGCCAACTTATGGCGAACAAAGCAAAATCCAAATTAAATGATGGACGGAGAGTTGAACATTGCAAGCACTCACCCCCAGTCAACTTATCTGGGTTTAATCCATCACTGTTCTTTAGCCCACTCTGCCACCCCAGTTCAGACATGGCCATATGCAAATCAGTCTGACCCTGTGCCTCATGGGAACAGTCCAGCCCGAACTGCCAAGCCATGTCTTCCCTGGACCGGAAACAAGCTTCCTAGGACCGGTTTCTGGCATTTCAGCCGTCTTCAGCCAGGCTTGCTTGAATCCAGTGGCAAAGTGAGCAAGGGACTCACGTCAGAGCATACCCTGCCAACATATGGCGAACAAAGCAAAAACCAAAGGAAATGATGGACGGAGTGTTGAACATTGCAAGCACTCACCCCCAGTCAACTGATCTGGGTTTAATCCATCACCATTCTTTAGACCACTCTGCCACCCCAGTTCAGACATGGCCATATGCAAATCAGTCTGACCCTGTGCTTCTTGGGAACAGTCCAGCCCGAACTGCCAAGCCATGTCTTCCCTGGACCGGAAACAAGCTTCCTAGGACCTGTTTCTGGCATTTCAGCCGTCTTCAGCCAGGCTTGCTTGAATCCAGTGGCAAAGTGAGCATGGGACTCACGTCTGAGCATACCCTGCCAACTTATGGAGAACAAAGCAAACACCAATGGAAATGATGGACGGAGTGTTGAACATTGCAAGCACTCACCCCCAGTCAACTGATCTGGGTTTAATCCATCACCGTTCTTTAGCCCACTCTGCCACCCCAGTTCAGACATGGCCATATGCAAATCAGTCTGACCCTCTGCCTCATGGGAACAGTACAGCCCGAACTGCCAAGCCATGTCTTCCCTGGACCAGAAACAAGCTTCCTAGGACCGGTTTCTGGCATTTCACCCGTCTTCAGCCAGGCTTGCTTGAATCCAGTGGCAAAGTGAGCAAGGGTCTCACGTCTGAGCATACCCTGCCAACTTATCGCGAACAAAGCAAAAACCAAAGGAAATGATGGACGGAGTGTTGAACATTGCAAGCACTCACCCCCAGTCAACTGATCTGGGTTTAATCCATCACCGTTCTTTAGCCCACTCTGCCACCCCAGTTCAGACATGGCCATATGCAAATCAGTCTGACCCTGTGCCTCATGGGAACAGTCCAGCCCGAACTGCCAAGCCATGTCTTCCCTGGACCGGAAACAAGCTTCCTAGGACCGGTTTCTGGCATTTCAGCCGTCTTCAGCCAGGCTTGCTTGAATCCAGTGGCAAAGTGAGCAAGGGACTCACGTCTGAGCATACCCTGCCAACTTATGGCGAACAAAGCAAAAACCAAAGGAAATGATGGACGGTGTGGTGAACATTGCAAGCACTCACCCCCAGTCAACTGATCTGGGTTTAATCCATCACCGCTCTTTAGCCCACTCTGCCACCCCAGTTCAGACATGGCCATATGCAAATCAGTCTGCCCCTGTGCCTCATGGGAACAGTCCAGCCCAAACTGCCAAGCCATGTCTTCCCTGGACCGGAAACAAGCTTTCTAGGACCGGTTTCTGGCATTTCAGCCGTCTTCAGCCAGGCTTGCTTGAATCCAGTGGCAAAGTGAGCAAGGGACTCACGTCTGAGCATACCGTGCCAACTTATGGCGAACAAAGCAAAAACCAAAGGAAATGATGGACGGAGTGTTGAACATTGCAAGCACTCACCCCCAGTCAACTGATCTGGGTTTAATCCATCACCGTTCTTTAGCCCACTCTGCCACCCCAGTTCAGACATGGCCATATGCAAATCAGTCTGACCCTGTGCCTCATGGGAACAGTCCAGCCCGAACTGCCAAGCCATGTCTTCCCTGGACCGGAAACAAGCTTCCTAGGACCGGTTTCTGGCATTTCAGCCGTCTTCAGCCAGACTTGCTTGAATCCAGTGGCAAAGTGAGCAAGGGACTCACGTCTGAGCATACCTTGCCAACTTATGGCGAACAAAGCAAAAACCAAAGGAAATGATGGACGGAGTGTTGAACATTGCAAGCATTCACCCCCAGGCAACTGATCTGGGTTTAATCCATCACCGTTCTTTAGCCCACTCTGCCACCCCAGTTCAGACATGGCCATATGCAAATCAGTCTGACCCTGTGCCTCATGGGAACAGTCCAGCCCGAACTGCCAAGCCATGTCTTCACTGGACCGGAAACAAGCTTCCTAGGACCGGTTTCTGGCATTTCAGCCATCTTCAGCCAGGCTTGCTTGAATCCAGTGGCAAAGTGAGCAAGGGACTCACGTTTGAGCATACCCTGCCAATTTATGGCGAACAAAGCAAAAACCAAAGGAAATGATGGACGGAGTGTTAAACATTGCAAGCACTCACCCCCAGTCAACTTATCTGGGTTTAATCCATCACTGTTCTTTAGCCCACTCTGTCACCCCAGTTCAGACATGGCCATATGCAAATCAGTCTGACCCTGTGCCTCATGGGAACAGTCCAGCCCGAACTGCCAAGCCATGTCTTCCCTGGACCGGAAACAAGCTTCCTAGGACCGGTTTCTGGCAATTCAGCCGTCTTCAGCCAGGCTTGCTTGAATCCAGTGGCAAAGTGAGCAAGGGACTCACGTCTGAGCATACCCTGCCAACTTATGGCGAACAAAGCAAAAACCAAAGGAAATGATGGACGGAGCGTTGAACATTGCAAGCACTCACCGCCAGTCAACTGAGCTGGGTTTAATCCATCACCGTTCTTTAGCCCACTCTGCCACCCCAGTTCAGACATGGCCATATGCAAATCAGTCTGACCCTGTGCCTCATGGGAACAGTCCAGCCCGAACTGCCAAGCCATGTCTTCCCTGGACCGGAAATAAGCTTCCTAGGACCGGTTTCTGGCATTTCAGCCGTCTTCAGCCAGGCTTGCTTGAATCCAGTGGCAAAGTGAGCAAGGGACTCACGTCTGAGCATACCCTGCCAACTTATGGCGAACAAAGCAAAAACCAAAGGAAATGATGGACGGAGTGTTGAACAAATGCAAGCACTCACCCCCAGTCAACTGATCTGGGTTTAATCCATCACCGTTCTTTAGCCCACTCTGCCACCCCAGTTCAGACATGGCCATATGCAAATCAGTCTGACCCTGTGCCTCATGGGAACAGTCCAGCCCGAAGTGCCAAGCCATGTCTTCCCTGGACCGGAAACAAGCTTCCTAGGACCGGTTTCTGGCATTTCAGCCGTCTTCAGCCAGGCTTTCTTGAATCCAGTGGCAAAGTGAGCAAGGGACTCACGTCTGAGCATACCCTGCCAACTTATGGCGAACAAAGCAAAAACCAAAGGAAATGATGGACGGAGTGTTGAACATTGCAAGCACTCACCCCCAGTCAACTGATCTGGGTTTAATCCATCACTGTTCTTTAGCCCACTCTGCCACCCCAGTTCAGACATGGCCATATGCACATCAGTCTGACCCTGTCCCTCATGGGAACAGTCGAGCCCGAACTGTCAAGCCATGTCTTCCCTGGACTGGAAACAAGCTTCCTAGGACCGGTTTCTGGCATTTCAGCCGTCTTCAGCCAGGCTTGCTTGAATCCAGTGGCAAAGTGAGCAAGGGACTCACGTCTGAGCATACCCTGCCAACTTATGGAGAACAAAGCAAGCACCAATGGAAATGATGGACGGAGTGTTGAACATTGCAAGCACTTACCCCCAGTCAACTGATCTGGGTTTAATCCATCACCGTTCTTTAGCCCACTCTGCCACCCCAGTTCAGACATGGCCATATGCAAATCAGTCTGACCCTGTGCCTCATGGGAACAGTCCAGCCCGAACTGCCAAGTCATGTCTTCCCTGGACCAGAAACAAGCTTCCTAGGACCGGTTTCTGGCATTTCAGCCGTCTTCAGCCAGGCTTGCTTGAATCCAGTGGCAAAGTGAGCAAGGGTCTCACGTCTGAGCATACCCTGCCAACTTATGGCGAACAAAGCAAAAACCAAAGGAAATGATGGACGGAGTGTTGAACATTGCAAGCACTCACCCCCAGTCAACTGATCTGGGTTTAATCCATCACCGTTCTTTAGCCCACTCTGCCACCCCAGTTCAGACATGGCCATATGCAAATCAGTCTGACCCTGTGCCTCATGGGAACAGTCCAGCCCGAACTGCCAAGCCATGTCTTCCCTGGACCGGAAACAAGCTTCCTAGGACCGGTTTCTGGCATTTCAGCCGTCTTCAGCCAGGCTTGCTTGAATCCAGTGGCAAAGTGAGCAAGGGACTCACGTCTGAGCATACACTGCCAACTTATGGCGAACAAAGCAAAAACCAAAGGAAATGATGGATGGAGTGTTGAACATTGCAAGCACTCACCCCCAGTCAACTTATCTGGGTTTAATCCATCACCGTTCTTTAGCCCACTCTGCCACCCCAGTTCAGACATGGCCAAATGCAAATCAGTCTGACCCTGTGCCTCATGGGAACAGTCCAGCCCGAACTGCCAAGCCATGTCTTCCCTGGACCGGAAACAAGCTTCCTAGGACCGGTTTCTGGCATTTTAGCCGTCTTCAGCCAGTCTTGCTTGAATCCAGTGGCAAAGTGAGCAAGGGACTCATGTCTGAGCATACCCTGCCAACTTATGGCGAACAAAGCAAAAACCAAAGGAAATGATGGACGGAGTGTTGAACATTGCAAGCATTCACCCCCAGGCAACTGATCTGGGTTTAATCCATCACCGTTCTTTAGCCCACTCTGCTACCCCAGTTCAGACATGGCCATATGCAAATCAGTCTGACCCTGTGCCTCATGGGAACAGTCCAGCCCGAACTGCCAAGCCATGTCTTCCCTGGACCGGAAACAAGCTTCCTAGGACCGGTTTCTGGCATTTCAGCCATCTTCAGCCAGGCTTGCTTGAATCCAGTGGCAAAGTGAGCAAGGGACTCACATCTGAGCATACCCTGCCAACTTATGGCGAGCAAAGCAAAAACCAAAGGAAATGATGGACGGAGTGTTGAACATTGCAAGCATTCACCCCAAGGCAACTGATCTGGGTTTAATCCATCACCGTTCTTTAGCCCATTCTGCCACCCCAGTTCAGACATGGCCATATGCAAATTAGTCTGACCCTGTGCCTCATGGGAACAATCCAGCCCGAACTGCCAAGCCATGTCTTCCCGGGACTGGAAACAAGCTTCCTAGGACCGGTTTCTGGCATTTCAGCCGTCTTCAGCCAGGCTTGCTTGAATCCAGTGGCAAAGTGAGCAAGGGACTCTCGTCTGAGCATACCCTGCCAACTTATGGTGAACAAAGCAAAAACCAAAGGAAATGATGGACAGAGTGTTGAACATTGCAAGCACTCACCCCCAGTCAACTGATCTGGGTTTAATCCATCACCGTTCTTTAGCCCACTCTGCCACCCCAGTTCAGACATGGCCATATACAAATCAGTCTGACCCTGTGCCTCATGGGAACAGTCCAGCCCGAACTGCCAAGCCATGTCTTCCCTGGACCGGAATCAAGCTTCCTAGGACTGGTTTCTGGTATTTCAGCCGTCTTCAGCCAGGCTTGCTTGAATCCAGTGCCAAAGTGAGCAAGGGACTCACGTCTGAGCATACCCTGCCAACTTATGGCGAACAAAGCAAAATCCAAATTAAATGATGGACGGAGTGTTGAACATTGCAAGCACTCACCCCCAGTCAACTTATCTGGGTTTAATCCATCACTGTTCTTTAGCCCACTCTGCCACCCCAGTTCAGACATGGCCATATGCAAATCAGTCTGACCCTGTGCCTCATGGGAACAGTCCAGCCCGAACTGCCAAGCCATGTCTTCCCTGGACCGGAAACAAGCTTCCTAGGACCGGTTTCTGGCATTTCAGCCGTCTTCAGCCAGGCTTGCTTGAATCCAGTGGCAAAGTGAGCAAGGGACTCACGTCTGAGCATACCCTGCCAACATATGGCGAACAAAGCAAAAACCAAAGGAAATGATGGACGGAGTGTTGAACATTGCAAGCTCTCACCCCCAGTCAACTGATCTGGGTTTAATCCATCACCATTCTTTAGCCCACTCTGCCACCCCAGTTCAGACATGGCCATATGCAAATCAGTCTGACCCTGTGCCTCATGGGAACAGTCCAGCCCGAAGTTCCAAACCTTGTGTTCCCTGGACCGGAAACAAGTTTCCAAGGACTGGTTTCTGGCATTTCAGCCGTCTTCAGCCAGGCTTGCTTGAATCCAGTGGCAAAGTGAGCAAGGGACTCACGTCTCAGCATACCCTGCCAACTTATGGCGAACAAAGCAAAAACCAAAGGAAATGATGGACGGAGTGTTTAACATTGCAAGCACTCACCCCCAGTCAACTGATCTGGGTTTAATCCATCACCATTCTTTAGACCACTCTGCCACCCCAGTTCAGACATGGCCATATGCAAATCAGTCTGACCCTGTGCCTCATGGGAACAGTTCAGCCCGAACTGCCAAGCCATGTCTTCCCTGGACCGGAAACAAGCTTCCTAGGACCGGTTTCTGGCATTTCAGCCGTCTTCAGCCAGGCTTGCTTGAATCCAGTGGCAAAGTGAGCAAGGGACTCACGTCTGAGCATACCCTGCCAACTTATGGCGAACAAAGCAAAAACCAAAGGAAATGATGGACGGAGTGTTGAACATTGCAAGCACTCACCCCCAGTCAACTGATCTGGGTTTAATCCATCACCGTTATTTAGCCCACTCTGCCACCCCAGTTCAGACATGGCCATATGCAAATCAGTTTTTCCCTGTGCCTCATGGGAACAGTCCAGCCCGAAGCGCCAAGCCATGTCTTTCCTGGACCGGAAACAAGCTTCCTAGGACCGGTTTCTGGCATTTCAGCCGTCTTGAGCCAGGCTTGCTTGAATCCAGTGGCAAAGTGAGCAAGGGACTCACGTCTGAGCATACCCTGCCAACTTATGGCGAACAAAGCAAAAACCAAAGGAAATGATGGACGGAGTGTTGAACATTGCAAGCACTCACCCCCAGTCAACTGATCTGGGTTTAATCCATCACCGTTCTTTAGCCCACTCTGCCACCCCAGTTCAGATATGGCCATATGCAAATCAGTCTGACCCTGTGCCTCATGGGAACAGTCCAGCCCGAACTGCCAAGCCATGTCTTCCCTGGACCGGAAACAAGCTTCCTAGGACCGGTTTCTTGTATTTCAGCCGTCTTCAGCCAGGCTTGCTTGAATCCAGTGGCAAAGTGAGCAAGGGACTCAAGTCTGAGTATACCCTGCCAACTTATGGCGAACAAAGCAAAATCCAATTTAAATGATGGACGGAGTGTTGAACATTGCAAGCACTCACCCCCAGTCAACTTATCTGGGTTTAATCCATCACTGTTCTTTAGCCCACTCTGCCACCCCAGTTCAGACATGGCCATATGCAAATCAGTCTGACCCTGTGCCTCATGGGAACAGTCCAGCCCGAACTGCCAAGCCATGTCTTCCCTGGACCGGAAACAAGCTTCCTAGGACCGGTTTCTGGCATTTCAGCCGTCTTCAGCCAGGCTTGCTTGAATCCAGTGGCAAAGTGAGCAAGGGACTCACGTCTGAGCATACCCTGCCAACATATGGCGAACAAAGCAAAAACCAAAGGAAATGATGGACGGAGTGTTGAACATTGCAAGCACTCACCCCCAGTCAACTGATCTGGGTTTAATCCATCACCATTCTTTAGACCACTCTGCCACCCCAGTTCAGACATGGCCATATGCAAATCAGTCTGACCCTGTGCCTCATGGGAACAGTTCAGCCCGAACTGCCAAGCCATGTCTTCCCTGGACCGGAAACAAGCTTCCTAGGACCGGTTTCTGGCATTTCAGCCGTCTTCAGCCAGGCTTGCTTGAATCCAGTGGCAAAGTGAGCAAGGGACTCACGTCTGAGCATACCCTGCCAACTTATGGCGAACAAAGCAAAAACCAAAGGAAATGATGGACGGAGTGTTGAACATTGCAAGCACTCACCCCCAGTCAACTGATCTGGGTTTAATCCATCACCGTTCTTTAGCCCACTCTGCCACCCCAGTTCAGACATGGCCATATGCAAATCAGTCTGACCCTGTGCCTCATGGGAACAGTCCAGCCCGAACTGCCAAGCCATGTCTTCCCTGGACCGGAAACAAGCTTCCTAGGACCGGTTTCTGGCATTTCAGCCGTCTTCAGCCAGACTTGCTTGAATCCAGTGGCAAAGTGAGCAAGGGACTCACGTCTGAGCATACCCTGCCAATTTATGGCGAACAAAGCAAAAACCAAAGGAAATGATGGACGGAGTGTTGAACATTGCAAGCAGTCACCCCCAGGCAACTGATCTGGGTTTAATCCATCACCGTTCTTTAGCCCACTCTGCCACCCCAGTTCAGACATGGCCATATGCAAATCAGTCTGACCCTGTGCCTCATGGGAACAGTCCAGCCCGAACTGCCAAGCCATGTCTTCCCTGGACCGGAAACAAGCTTCCTAGGACCGGTTTCTGGCATTTCAGCCATCTTCAGCCAGGCTTGCTTGAATCCAGTGGCAAAGTGAGCAAGGGACTCATGTCTGAGCATACCCTGCCAATTTATTGCGAACAAAGCAAAAACCAAAGGAAATGATGGATGGAGTGTTGAACATTGCAAGCACTCACCCCCAGTCAACTTATGTGGGTTTAATCCATCACTGTTCTTTAGCCCACTCTGCCACCCCAGTTCAGACATGGCCATATGCAAATCAGTCTGACCCTGTGCCTTATGGGAACAGTCCAGCCCGAACTGCCAAGCCATGTCTTCCCTGGACCGGAAACAAGCTTCCTAGGACCGGTTTCTGGCATTTCAGCCATCTTCAGCCAGGCTTGCTTGAATCCAGTGGCAAAGTGAGCAAGGGACTCACGTCTGAGCATACCCTGCCAACTTATGGTGAACAAAGCAAAAACCAAAGGAAATGATGGACGGAGTGTTGAACATTGCAAGCACTCACCCCCAGTCAACTGATCTGGGTTTAATCCATCACCGTTCTTTAGCCCACTCTGCCACCCCAGTTCAGACATGGCCATATGCAAATCAGTCTGACCCTGTGCCTCATGGGAACAATCCAGCCCGAACTGCCAAGCCATGTCTTCCCGGGACCGGAAACAAGCTTCCTAGGACCGGTTTCTGGCATTTCAGCCGTCTTCAGCCAGGCTTGCTTGAATCCAGTGGCAAAGTGAGCAAGGGACTCTCGTCTGAGCATACCCTGCCAACTTATGGTGAACAAAGCAAAAACCAAAGGAAATGATGGACAGAGTGTTGCACATTGCAAGCACTCACCCCCAGTCAACTAATCTGGGTTTAATCCATCACCGTTCTTTAGCCCACTCTGCCACCCCAGTTCAGACATGGCCATATGCAAATCAGTCTGACCCTGTGCCTCATGGGAACAGTCCAGCCCGAACTGCCAAGCCATGTCTTCCCTGGACCGGAAACAAGCTTCCTAGGACCGGTTTCTTGTATTTCAGCCGTCTTCAGCCAGGCTTGCTTGAATCCAGTGGCAAAGTGAGCAAGGGACTCACGTCTGAGCATACCCTGCCAACTTATGGCGAACAAAGCAAAATCCAAATTAAATGATGGACGGAGTGTTGAACATTGCAAGCACTCACCCCCAGTCAACTGATCTGGGTTTAATCCATCACCATTCTTTAGCCCACTCTGCCACCCCAGTTCAGACATGGCCATATGCAAATCAGTCTGACTCTGTGCCTCATGGGAACAGTCCAGCCCGAACTGCCAAGCCATGTCTTCCCTGGACCGGAAACAAGCTTCCTAGGACCGGTTTCTGGCATTTCAGCCGTCTTCAGCCAGGCTTGCTTGAATCCAGTGGCAAAGTGAGCAAGGGACTCACGTCTGAGCATACCCTGCCAACTTATGGCGAACAAAGCAAAAACCAAAGGAAATGATGGACGGAGTGTTGAACATTGCAAGCACTCACTCCCAGTCAACTGATCTGGGTTTAATCCATCACCGTTCTTTAGCCCACTCTGCCACCCCATTTCAGACATGGCCATATGCAAATCAGTCTGACCCTGTGCCTCATGGGAACAGTCCAGCCCGAAGTTCCAAACCTTGTCTTCCCTGGACCGGAAACAAGTTTCCAAGGACTGGTTTCTGGCATTTCAGCCGTCTTCAGCCTGGCTTGCTTGAATCCAGTGGCAAAGTGAGCAAGGGACTCACGTCTCAGCATATCCTGCCAACTTATGGAGAACAAAGCAAAAACCAAAGGAAATGATGGACGGAGTGTTGAACATTGCAAGCACTCACCCCCAGTCAACTGATCTGGGTTTAATCCATCACCGTTCTTTAGCCCACTCTGCCACCCCAGTTCAGACATGGCCATATGCAAATCAGTCTGACCCTGTGCCTCATGGGAACAGTCCAGCCCGAACTGCCAAGCCATGTCTTCCCTGGACCGGAAACAAGTTTCCTAAGACCGGTTTCTGGTATTTCAGCCGTCTTCAGCCAGGCTTGCTTGAATCCAGTGGCAAAGTGAGCAAGGGACTCACGTCTGAGCATACCCTGCCAACTTATGGCGAACAAAGCAAAATCCAAATTAAATGATGGACGGAGTGTTGAACATTGCAAGCAGTCACCCCCAGTCAACTTATCTGGGTTTAATCCATCACTGTTCTTTAGCCCACTCTGCCACCCCAGTTCAGACATGGCCATATGCAAATCAGTCTGACCCTGTGCCTCATGGGAACTGTCCAGCCCGACCTGCCAAGCCATGTCTTCCCTGGACCGGAAACAAGCTTCCTAGGACCGGTTTCTGGCATTTCAGCCGTCTTCAGCCAGGCTTGCTTGAATCCAGTGGCAAAGTGAGCAAGGGACTCACGTCTGAGCATACCCTGCCAACATATGGCGAACAAAGCAAAAACCAAAGGAAATGATGGACGGAGTGTTGAACATTGCAAGCACTCACCCCCAGTCAACTGATCTGGGTTTAATCCATCACCGTTCTTTAGCCCACTCTGCCACCCCAGTTCAGACATGGCCATATGCAAATCAGTTTTTCCCTGTGCCTCATGGGAACAGTCCAGCCCGAACTGCCAAGCCATGTCTTCCCTGGACCGGAAACAAGCTTCCTAGGACCGGTTTCTGGCATTTCAGCCGTCTTCAGCCAGGCTTGCTTGAATCCAGTGGCAAAGTGAGCAAGGGACTCACGTCTGAGCATACCCTGCCAACATATGGCCAACAAAGCAAAAACCAAAGGAAATGATGGACGGAGTGTTGAACATTGCAAGCACTCACCCCCAGTCAACTGATCTGGGTTTAATCCATCACCATTCTTTGGACCACTCTGCCACCCCAGTTCAGACATGGCCATATGCAAATCAGTCTGACCCTGTGCCTCATGGGAACAGTCCAGCCCGAACTGCCAAGCCATGTCTTCCCTGGACCGGAAACAAGCTTCCTAGGACCGGTTTCTGGCATTTCAGCCGTCTTCAGCCAGGCTTGCTTGAATCCAGTGGCAAAGTGAGCAAGGGACTCACGTCTGAGCATACCCTGCCAACTTATGGCGAACAAAGCAAAAACCAAAGGAAATGATGGACGGAGTGTTGAACATTGCAAGCACTCACCCCCAGTCAACTTATCTGGGTTTAATCCATCACTGTTCTTTAGCCCACTCTGCCACCCCAGTTCAGACATGGCCATATGCAAATCAGTCTGACCCTGTGCCTCATGGGAACAGTCCAGCCCGAACTGCCAAGCCATGTCTTCCCTGGACCGGAAACAAGCTTCCTAGGACCGGTTTCTGGCATTTCAGCCGTCTTCAGCCAGGCTTGCTTGAATCCAGTGGCAAAGTGAGCAAGGGACTCACGTCTGAGCATACCCTGCCAACATATGGCGAATAAAGCAAAAACCAAAGGAAATGATGGACGGAGTGTTGAACATTGCAAGCACTCACCCCCAGTCAACTGATCTGGGTTTAATCCATCACCATTCTTTAGACCACTCTGCCACCCCAGTTCAGACATGGCCATATGCAAATCAGTCTGACCCTGTGCCTCATGGGAACAGTTCAGCCCGAACTGCCAAGCCATGTCTTCCCTGGACCGGAAACAAGCTTCCTAGGACCGGTTTCTGGCATTTCAGCCGTCTTCAGCCAGGCTTGCTTGAATCCAGTGGCAAAGTGAGCAAGGGACTCACGTCTGAGCATACCCTGCCAACTTATGGCGAACAAAGCAAAAACCAAAGGAAATGATGGACGGAGTGTTGAACATTGCAAGCACTCACCCCCAGTCAACTGATCTGGGTTTAATCCATCACCGTTCTTTAGCCCACTCTGCCACCCCAGTTCAGACATGGCCATATGCAAATCAGTCTGACCCTGTGCCTCATGGGAACAGTCCAGCCCGAACTGCCAAGCCATGTCTTCCCTGGACCGGAAACAAGCTTCCTAGGACCGGTTTCTGGCATTTCAGCCGTCTTCAGCCAGAATTGCTTGAATCCAGTGGCAAAGTGAGCAAGGGACTCACGTCTGAGCATACCCTGCCAATTTATGGCGAACAAAGCAAAAACCAAAGGAAATGATGGACGGAGTGTTGAACATTGCAAGCAGTCACCCCCAGGCAACTGATCTGGGTTTAATCCATCACCATTCTTTAGCCCACTCTGCCACCCCAGTTCAGACATGGCCATATGCAAATCAGTCTGACCCTGTGCCTCATGGGAACAGTCCAGCCCGAAGTTCCAAACCTTGTCTTCCCTGGACCGGAAACAAGTTTCCAAGGACTGGTTTCTGGCATTTCAGCCGTCTTCAGCCTGGCTTGCTTGAATCCAGTGGCAAAGTGAGCAAGGGACTCACGTCTCAGCATATCCTGCCAACTTATGGAGAACAAAGCAAAAACCAAAGGAAATGATGGACGGAGTGTTGAACATTGCAAGCACTCACCCCCAGTCAACTGATCTGGGTTTAATCCATCACCGTTCTTTAGCCCACTCTCCCACCCCAGTTCAGACATGGCCATATGCAAATCAGTCTGACCCTGTGCCTCATGGGAACAGTCCAGCCCGAACTGCCAAGCCATGTCTTCCCTGGACCGGAAACAAGCTTCCTAGGACCGGTTTCTGGTATTTCAGCCGTCTTCAGCCAGGCTTGCTTGAATCCAGTGGCAAAGTGAGCAAGGGACTCACGTCTGAGCATACCCTGCCAACTTATGGCGAACAAAGCAAAATCCAAATTAAATGATGGACGGAGTGTTGAACATTGCAAGCAGTCACCCCCAGTCAACTTATCTGGGTTTAATCCATCACTGTTCTTTAGCCCACTCTGCCACCCCAGTTCAGACATGGCCATATGCAAATCAGTCTGACCCTGTGCCTCATGGGAACAGTCCAGCCCGAACTGCCAAGCCATGTCTTCCCTGGACCGGAAACAAGCTTCCTAGGACCGGTTTCTGGCATTTCAGCCGTCTTCAGCCAGGCTTGCTTGAATCCAGTAGCAAAGTGAGCAAGGGACTCACGTCTGAGCATACCCTGCCAACATATGGCGAACAAAGCAAAAACCAAAGGAAATGATGGACGGAGTGTTGAACATTGCAAGCAGTCACCCCCAGTCAACTTATCTGGGTTTAATCCATCACTGTTCTTTAGCCCACTCTGCCACCCCAGTTCAGACATGGCCATATGCAAATCAGTCTGACCCTGTGCCTCATGGGAACTGTCCAGCCCGACCTGCCAAGCCATGTCTTCCCTGGACCGGAAACAAGCTTCCTAGGACCGGTTTCTGGCATTTCAGCCGTCTTCAGCCAGGCTTGCTTGAATCCAGTGGCAAAGTGAGCAAGGGACTCACGTCTGAGCATACCCTGCCAACTTATGGCGAACAAAGCAAAAACCAAAGGAAATGATGGACGGAGTGTTGAACATTGCAAGCACTCACCCCCAGTCAACTGATCTGGGTTTAATCCATCACCGTTCTTTAGCCCACTCTGCCACCCCAGTTCAGACATGGCCATATGCAAATCAGTCTGACCCTGTGCCTCATGGGAACAGTCCAGCCCGAACTGCCAAGCCATGTCTTCCCTGGACCGGAAACAAGCTTCCTAGGACCGGTTTCTTGTATTTCAGCCGTCTTCAGCCAGGCTTGCTTGAATCCAGTGGCAAAGTGAGCAAGTGACTCAAGTCTGAGTATACCCTGCCAACTTATGGCGAACAAAGCAAAATCCATATTAAATGATGGACGGAGTGTTGAACATTGCAAGCACTCACCCCCAGTCAACTTATCTGGGTTTAATCCATCACTGTTCTTTAGCCCACTCTGCCACCCCAGTTCAGACATGGCCATATGCAAATCAGTCTGACCCTGTGCCTCATGGGAACAGTCCAGCCCGAACTGCCAAGCCATGTCTTCCCTGGACCGGAAACAAGCTTCCTAGGACCGGTTTCTGGCATTTCAGCCGTCTTCAGCCAGGCTTGCTTGAATCCAGTGGCAAAGTGAGCAAGGGACTCACGTCTGAGCATACCCTGCCAATTTATGGCGAACAAAGCAAAAACCAAAGGAAATGATGGACGGAGTGTTGAACATTGCAAGCAGTCACCCCCAGGCAACTGATCTGGGTTTAATCCATCACCATTCTTTAGCCCACTCTGCCACCCCAGTTCAGACATGGCCATATGCAAATCAGTCTGACCCTGTGCCTCATGGGAACAGTCCAGCCCGAAGTTCCAAACCTTGTCTTCCCTGGACCGGAAACAAGTTTCCAAGGACTGGTTTCTGGCATTTCAGCCGTCTTCAGCCTGGCTTGCTTGAATCCAGTGGCAAAGTGAGCAAGGGACTCACGTCTCAGCATATCCTGCCAACTTATGGAGAACAAAGCAAAAACCAAAGGAAATGATGGACGGAGTGTTGAACATTGCAAGCACTCACCCCCAGTCAACTGATCTGGGTTTAATCCATCACCGTTCTTTAGCCCACTCTCCCACCCCAGTTCAGACATGGCCATATGCAAATCAGTCTGACCCTGTGCCTCATGGGAACAGTCCAGCCCGAACTGCCAAGCCATGTCTTCCCTGGACCGGAAACAAGCTTCCTAGGACCGGTTTCTGGTATTTCAGCCGTCTTCAGCCAGGCTTGCTTGAATCCAGTGGCAAAGTGAGCAAGGGACTCACGTCTGAGCATACCCTGCCAACTTATGGCGAACAAAGCAAAATCCAAATTAAATGATGGACGGAGTGTTGAACATTGCAAGCAGTCACCCCCAGTCAACTTATCTGGGTTTAATCCATCACTGTTCTTTAGCCCACTCTGCCACCCCAGTTCAGACATGGCCATATGCAAATCAGTCTGACCCTGTGCCTCATGGGAACAGTCCAGCCCGAACTGCCAAGCCATGTCTTCCCTGGACCGGAAACAAGCTTCCTAGGACCGGTTTCTGGCATTTCAGCCGTCTTCAGCCAGGCTTGCTTGAATCCAGTAGCAAAGTGAGCAAGGGACTCACGTCTGAGCATACCCTGCCAACATATGGCGAACAAAGCAAAAACCAAAGGAAATGATGGACGGAGTGTTGAACATTGCAAGCAGTCACCCCCAGTCAACTTATCTGGGTTTAATCCATCACTGTTCTTTAGCCCACTCTGCCACCCCAGTTCAGACATGGCCATATGCAAATCAGTCTGACCCTGTGCCTCATGGGAACTGTCCAGCCCGACCTGCCAAGCCATGTCTTCCCTGGACCGGAAACAAGCTTCCTAGGACCGGTTTCTGGCATTTCAGCCGTCTTCAGCCAGGCTTGCTTGAATCCAGTGGCAAAGTGAGCAAGGGACTCACGTCTGAGCATACCCTGCCAACTTATGGCGAACAAAGCAAAAACCAAAGGAAATGATGGACGGAGTGTTGAACATTGCAAGCACTCACCCCCAGTCAACTGATCTGGGTTTAATCCATCACCGTTCTTTAGCCCACTCTGCCACCCCAGTTCAGACATGGCCATATGCAAATCAGTCTGACCCTGTGCCTCATGGGAACAGTCCAGCCCGAACTGCCAAGCCATGTCTTCCCTGGACCGGAAACAAGCTTCCTAGGACCGGTTTCTTGTATTTCAGCCGTCTTCAGCCAGGCTTGCTTGAATCCAGTGGCAAAGTGAGCAAGTGACTCAAGTCTGAGTATACCCTGCCAACTTATGGCGAACAAAGCAAAATCCATATTAAATGATGGACGGAGTGTTGAACATTGCAAGCACTCACCCCCAGTCAACTTATCTGGGTTTAATCCATCACTGTTCTTTAGCCCACTCTGCCACCCCAGTTCAGACATGGCCATATGCAAATCAGTCTGACCCTGTGCCTCATGGGAACAGTCCAGCCCGAACTGCCAAGCCATGTCTTCCCTGGACCGGAAACAAGCTTCCTAGGACCGGTTTCTGGCATTTCAGCCGTCTTCAGCCAGGCTTGCTTGAATCCAGTGGCAAAGTGAGCAAGGGACTCACGTCTGAGCATACCCTGCCAACATATGGCCAACAAAGCAAAAACCAAAGGAAATGATGGACGGAGTGTTGAACATTGCAAGCACTCACCCCCAGTCAACTGATCTGGGTTTAATCCATCACCATTCTTTGGACCACTCTGCCACCCCAGTTCAGACATGGCCATATGCAAATCAGTCTGACCCTGTGCCTCATGGGAACAGTCCAGCCCGAACTGCCAAGCCATGTCTTCCCTGGACCGGAAACAAGCTTCCTAGGACCGGTTTCTGGCATTTCAGCCGTCTTCAGCCAGGCTTGCTTGAATCCAGTGGCAAAGTGAGCAAGGGACTCACGTCTGAGCATACCCTGCCAACTTATGGCGAACAAAGCAAAAACCAAAGGAAATGATGGACGGAGTGTTGAACATTGCAAGCACTCACCCCCAGTCAACTTATCTGGGTTTAATCCATCACTGTTCTTTAGCCCACTCTGCCACCCCAGTTCAGACATGGCCATATGCAAATCAGTCTGACCCTGTGCCTCATGGGAACAGTCCAGCCCGAACTGCCAAGCCATGTCTTCCCTGGACCGGAAACAAGCTTCCTAGGACCGGTTTCTGGCATTTCAGCCGTCTTCAGCCAGGCTTGCTTGAATCCAGTGGCAAAGTGAGCAAGGGACTCACGTCTGAGCATACCCTGCCAACATATGGCGAATAAAGCAAAAACCAAAGGAAATGATGGACGGAGTGTTGAACATTGCAAGCACTCACCCCCAGTCAACTGATCTGGGTTTAATCCATCACCATTCTTTAGACCACTCTGCCACCCCAGTTCAGACATGGCCATATGCAAATCAGTCTGACCCTGTGCCTCATGGGAACAGTTCAGCCCGAACTGCCAAGCCATGTCTTCCCTGGACCGAAAACAAGCTTCCTAGGACCGGTTTCTGGCATTTCAGCCGTCTTCAGCCAGGCTTGCTTGAATCCAGTGGCAAAGTGAGCAAGGGACTCACGTCTGAGCATACCCTGCCAACTTATGGCGAACAAAGCAAAAACCAAAGGAAATGATGGACGGAGTGTTGAACATTGCAAGCACTCACCCCCAGTCAACTGATCTGGGTTTAATCCATCACCGTTCTTTAGCCCACTCTGCCACCCCAGTTCAGACATGGCCATATGCAAATCAGTCTGACCCTGTGCCTCATGGGAACAGTCCAGCCCGAACTGCCAAGCCATGTCTTCCCTGGACCGGAAACAAGCTTCCTAGGACCGGTTTCTGGCATTTCAGCCGTCTTCAGCCAGAATTGCTTGAATCCAGTGGCAAAGTGAGCAAGGGACTCACGTCTGAGCATACCCTGCCAATTTATGGCGAACAAAGCAAAAACCAAAGGAAATGATGGACGGAGTGTTGAACATTGCAAGCAGTCACCCCCAGGCAACTGATCTGGGTTTAATCCATCACCATTCTTTAGCCCACTCTGCCACCCCAGTTCAGACATGGCCATATGCAAATCAGTCTGACCCTGTGCCTCATGGGAACAGTCCAGCCCGAAGTTCCAAACCTTGTCTTCCCTGGACCGGAAACAAGTTTCCAAGGACTGGTTTCTGGCATTTCAGCCGTCTTCAGCCTGGCTTGCTTGAATCCAGTGGCAAAGTGAGCAAGGGACTCACGTCTCAGCATATCCTGCCAACTTATGGAGAACAAAGCAAAAACCAAAGGAAATGATGGACGGAGTGTTGAACATTGCAAGCACTCACCCCCAGTCAACTGATCTGGGTTTAATCCATCACCGTTCTTTAGCCCACTCTCCCACCCCAGTTCAGACATGGCCATATGCAAATCAGTCTGACCCTGTGCCTCATGGGAACAGTCCAGCCCGAACTGCCAAGCCATGTCTTCCCTGGACCGGAAACAAGCTTCCTAGGACCGGTTTCTGGTATTTCAGCCGTCTTCAGCCAGGCTTGCTTGAATCCAGTGGCAAAGTGAGCAAGGGACTCACGTCTGAGCATACCCTGCCAACTTATGGCGAACAAAGCAAAATCCAAATTAAATGATGGACGGAGTGTTGAACATTGCAAGCAGTCACCCCCAGTCAACTTATCTGGGTTTAATCCATCACTGTTCTTTAGCCCACTCTGCCACCCCAGTTCAGACATGGCCATATGCAAATCAGTCTGACCCTGTGCCTCATGGGAACAGTCCAGCCCGAACTGCCAAGCCATGTCTTCCCTGGACCGGAAACAAGCTTCCTAGGACCGGTTTCTGGCATTTCAGCCGTCTTCAGCCAGGCTTGCTTGAATCCAGTAGCAAAGTGAGCAAGGGACTCACGTCTGAGCATACCCTGCCAACATATGGCGAACAAAGCAAAAACCAAAGGAAATGATGGACGGAGTGTTGAACATTGCAAGCACTCACCCCCAGTCAACTGATCTGGGTTTAATCCATCACCGTTCTTTAGCCCACTCTGCCACCCCAGTTCAGACATGGCCATATGCAAATCAGTCTGACCCTGTGCCTCATGGGAACAGTCCAGCCCGAAATTCCAAACCTTGTCTTCCCTGGACCGGAAACAAGTTTCCAAGGACTGGTTTCTGGCATTTCAGCCGTCTTCAGCCAGGCTTGCTTGAATCCAGTGGCAAAGTGAGCAAGGGACTCAAGTCTCAGCATACCCTGCCAACTTATGGCGAACAAAGCAAAAACCAAAGGAAATGATGGACGGAGTGTTGAACATTGCAAGCACTCACCCCCAGGCAACTGATCTGTGGTTAATCCATCACCGTTCTTTAGCCCACTCTGCCACCCCAGTTCAGACATGGCCATATGCAAATCAGTTTTTCCCTGTGCCTCATGGGAACAGTCCAGCCCGAAGTGCCAAGCCATGTCTTCCCTGGACCGGAAACAAGCTTCCTAGGACCGGTTTCTGGCATTTCAGCCGTCTTGAGCCAGGCTTGCTTGAATCCAGTGGCAAAGTGAGCAAGGGACTCACGTCTGAGCATACCCTGCCAACTTATGGCGAACAAAGCAAAAACCAAAGGAAATGATGGACGGAGTGTTGAACATTGCAAGCACTCACCCCCAGTCAACTGATCTAGGTTTAATCCATCACCGTTCTTTAGCCCACTCTGCCACCCCAGTTCAGACATGGCCATATGCAAATCAGTCTGACCCTGTGCCTCATGGGAACAGTCCAGCCCGAACTGCCAAGCCATGTCTTCCCTGGACCGGAAACAAGCTTCCTAGTACCGGTTCCTGGCATTTCAGCCGTCTTCAGCCAGGCTTGCTTGAATCCAGTGGCAAAGTGAGCAAGGGACTCACGTCTGAGCATACCCTGCCAACTTATGGCGAACAAAGCAAAAACCAAAGGAAATGATGGACGGAGTGTTGAACATTGCAAGCACTCACCCCCAGTCAACTGATCTGGGTTTAATCCATCACCGTTCTTTAGCCCACTCTGCCACCCCCGTTCAGACATGGCCATCTGCAAATCAGTCTGACCCTGTGCCTCATGGGAACAGTCCAGCCCGAAGTTCCAAACCTTGTCTTCCCTGGACCGGAAACAAGTTTCCAAGGACAGGTTTCTGGCATTTCAGCCATCTTCAGCCAGGCTTGCTTGAATCCAGTGGCAAAGTGAGCAAGGGACTCACGTCTCAGCATATCCTGCCAACTTATGGCGAAAAAAGCAAAAACCAAAGGAAATGATGGACGGAGTGTTGAACATTGCAAGCACTCACCCCCAGTCAACTTATCTGGGTTTAATCCATCACTGTTCTTTTGCCCACTCTGCCACCCCAGTTCAGACATGGCCATATGCAAATCAGTCTGACCCTGTGCCTCATGGGAACAGTCCAGCCCGAACTGCCAAGCCATGTCTTCCCTGGACCGGAAACAAGCTTCCTAGGACCGGTTTCTGGCATTTCAGCCGTCTTCAGCCAGGCTTGCTTGAATCCAGTGGCAAAGTGAGCAAGGGACTCACGTCTGAGCATACCCTGCCAACATATGGCGAACAAAGCAAAAACCAAAGGAAATGATGGACGGAGTGTTGAACATTGCAAGCACTCACCCCCAGTCAACTGATCTGGGTTTAATCCATCACCGTTCTTTAGCCCACTCTGCCACCCCAGTTCAGACATGGCCATATGCAAATCAGTCTGACCCTGTGCCTCATGGGAACAGTCCAGCCCGAACTGCCAAGCCATGTCTTCCCTGGACCGGAAACAAGCTTCCTAGGACCGGTTTCTGGCATTTCAGCCGTCTTCAGCCAGACTTGCTTGAATCCAGTGGCAAAGTGAGCAAGGGACTCACGTCTGAGCATACCCTGCCAACTTATGGCGAACAAAGCAAAAACCAAAGGAAATGATGGACGGAGTGTTGAACATTGCAAGCAGTCACCCCCAGGCAACTGATCTGGGTTTAATCCATCACCGTTCTTTAGCCCACTCTGCCACCCCAGTTCAGACATGGCCATATGCAAATCAGTCTGACCCTGTGCCTCATGGGAACAGTCCAGCCCGAACTGCCAAGCCATGTCTTCCCTGGACCGGAAACAAGCTTCCTAGGACCGGTTTCTGCCATTTCAGCCATCTTCAGCCAGGCTTGCTTGAATCCAGTGGCAAAGTGAGCAAGGGACTCACGTCTGAGCATACCCTGCCAATTTATGGCGAACAAAGCAAAAACCAAAGGAAATGATGGACGGAGTGTTGAACATTGCAAGCACTCACCCCCAGTCAACTTATGTGGGTTTAATCCATCACTGTTCTTTAGCCCACTCTGCCACCCCAGTTCAGACATGGCCATATGCAAATCAGTCTGACCCTGTGCCTCATGGGAACAATCCAGCCCGAACTGCCAAGCCATGTCTTCCCGGGACCGGAAACAAGCTTCCTAGGACCGGTTTCTGGCATTTCAGCCGTCTTCAGCCAGGCTTACTTGAATCCAGTGGCAAAGTGAGCAAGGGACTCTCGTCTGAGCATACCCTGCCAACTTATGGTGAACAAAGCAAAAACCAAAGGAAATGATGGACAGAGTTTTGCACATTGCAAGCACTCACCCCCAGTCAACTGATCTGGGTTTAATCCATCACCGTTCTTTAGCCCACTCTGCCACCCCAGTTCAGACATGGCCATATTCAAATCAGTCTGACCCTGTGCCTCATGGGAACAGTCCAGCCCGAACTGCCAAGCCATGTCTTCCCTGGACAGAAACAAGCTTCCTAGGACCGGTTTCTTGTATTTCAGCCGTCTTCAGCCAGGCTTGCTTGAATCCAGTGGCAAAGTGAGCAAGGGACTCACGTCTGAGCATACCCTGCCAACTTATGGCGAACAAAGCAAAATCCAAATTAAATGATGGACGGAGTGTTGAACATTGCAAGCACTCACCCCCAGTCAACTGATCTGGGTTTAATCCATCACCATTCTTTAGCCCACTATGCAACCCCAGTTCAGACATGGCCATATGCAAATCAGTCTGACCCTGTGCCTCATAGGAACAGTCCAGCCCGAACTGCCAAGCCATGTCTTCCCTGGACCGGAAACAAGCTTCCTAGGACCGGTTTCTGGCATTTCAGCCGTCTTCAGCCAGGCTTGCTTGAATCCAGTGGCAAAGTGAGCAAGGGACTCACGTCTGAGCATACCCTGCCAACTTATGGCGAACAAAGCAAAAACCAAAGGAAATGATGGACGGAGTGTTGAACATTGCAAGTTCTCACTCCCCGTCAACTGATCTGGGTTTAATCCATCACCGTTCTTTAGCCCACTCTGCCACCCCACTTCAGACATGGCCATATGCAAATCAGTCTGTCCCTGTGCCTCATGGGAACAGTCCAGCCCGAAGTTCCAAACCTTGTCTTCCCTGGACCGGAAACAAGTTTCCAAGGACTGGTTTCTGGCATTTCAGCCGTCTTCAGCCTGGCTTGCTTGAATCCAGTGGCAAAGTGAGCAAGGGACTCACGTCTCAGCATATCCTGCCAACTTATGGAGAACAAAGCAAAAACCAAAGGAAATGATGGACGGAGTGTTGAACATTGCAAGCACTCACCCCCAGTCAACTGATCTGGGTTTAATCCATCACCGTTCTTTAGCCCACTCTGCCACCCCAGTTCAGACATGGCCATATGCAAATCAGTCTGACCCTGTGCCTCATGGGAACAGTCCAGCCCGAACTGCCAAGCCATGTCTTCCCTGGACCGGAAACAAGCTTCCTAGGACCGGTTTCTGGTATTTCAGCCGTCTTCAGCCAGGCTTGCTTGAATCCAGTGGCAAAGTGAGCAAGGGACTCACGTCTGAGCATACCCTGCCAACTTATGGCGAACAAAGCAAAATCCAAATTAAATGATGGACGGAGTGTTAAACATTGCAAGCAGTCACCCCCAGTCAACTTATCTGGGTTTAATCCATCACTGTTCTTTAGCCCACTCTGCCACCCCAGTTCAGACATGGCCATATGCAAATCAGTCTGACCCTGTGCCTCATGGGAACAGTCCAGCCCGAACTGCCAAGCCATGTCTTCCCTGGACCGGAAACAAGCTTCCTAGGACCGGTTTCTGGCATTTCAGCCGTCTTCAGCCAGGCTTGCTTGAATCCAGTAGCAAAGTGAGCAAGGGACTCACGTCTGAGCATACCCTGCCAACATATGGCGAACAAAGCAAAAACCAAAGGAAATGATGGACGGAGTGTTGAACATTGCAAGCACTCACCCCCAGTCAACTGATCTGGGTTTAATCCATCACCGTTCTTTAGCCCACTCTGCCACCCCAGTTCAGACATGGCCATATGCAAATCAGTTTTTCCCTGTGCCTCATGGGAACAGTCCAGCCCGAAGTGCCAAGCCATGTCTTCCCTGGACCGGAAACAAGCTTCCTAGGACCGGTTTCTGGCATTTCAGCCGTCTTGAGCCAGGCTTGCTTGAATCCAGTGGCAAAGTGAGCAAGGGACTCACGTCTGAGCATACCCTGCCAACTTATGGCGAACAAAGCAAAAACCAAAGGAAATGATGGACGGAGTGTTGAAAATTGCAAGCACTCACCCCCAGTCAACTGATCTGGGTTTAATCCATCACCGTTCTTTAGCCCACTCTGCCACCCCAGTTCAGACATGGCCATATGCAAATCAGTCTGACCCTGTGCCTCATGGGAACAGTCCAGCCCGAACTTCCAAGCCATGTCTTCCCTGGACCGGAAACAAGCTTCCTAGGACCGGTTTCTTGTATTTCAGCCGTCTTCAGCCAGGCTTGCTTGAATCCAGTGGCAAAGTGAGCAAGTGACTCAAGTCTGAGTATACCCTGCCAACTTATGGCGAACAAAGCAAAATCCAAATTAAATGATGGACGGAGTGTTGAACATTGCAAGCACTCACCCCCAGTCAACTTATCTGGGTTTAATCCATCACTGTTCTTTAGCCCACTCTGCCACCCCAGTTCAGACATGGCCATATGCAAATCAGTCTGACCCTGTGCCTCATGGGAACAGTCCAGCCCGAACTGCCAAGCCATGTCTTCCCTGGACCGGAAACAAGCTTCCTAGGACCGGTTTCTGGCATTTCAGCCGTCTTCAGCCAGGCTTGCTTGAATCCAGTGGCAAAGTGAGCAAGGGACTCACGTCTGAGCATACCCTGCCAACATATGGCGAACAAAGCAAAAACCAAAGGAAATGATGGACGGAGTGTTGAACATTGCAAGCACTCACCCCCAGTCAACTGATCTGGGTTTAATCCATCACCATTCTTTGGACCACTCTGCCACCCCAGTTCAGACATGGCCATATGCAAATCAGTCTGACCCTGTGCCTCATGGGAACAGTCCAGCCCGAACTGCCAAGCCATGTCTTCCCTGGACCGGAAACAAGCTTCCTAGGACCGGTTTCTGGCATTTCAGCCGTCTTCAGCCAGGCTTGCTTGAATCCAGTGGCAAAGTGAGCAAGGGACTCATGTCTGAGCATTACCTGCCAACATATGGCGAACAAAGCAAAAACCAAAGGAAATGATGGACGGAGTGTTGAACATTGCAAGCACTCACCCCCAGTCAACTGATCTGGGTTTAATCCATCACCATTCTTTAGCCCACTCTGCCACCCCAGCTCAGACATGGCCATATGCAAATCAGTTTGACCCTGTGCCTCATGGGAACAGTCCAGGCCGAAGTTCCAAACCTTGTCTTCCCTGGACCGGAAACAAGTTTCCAAGGACTGGTTTCTGGCATTTCAGCCGTCTTCAGCCAGGCTTGCTTGAATCCAGTGGCAAAGTGAGCAAGGGACTCACGTCTGAGCATACCCTGCCAACATATGGCGAACAAAGCAAAAACCAAAGGAAATGATGGACGGAGTGTTGAACATTGCAAGCACTCACCCCCAGTCAACTGATCTGGGTTTAATCCATCACCATTCTTTAGCCCACTCTGCCACCACAGTTCAGACATGGCCATATGCAAATCAGTCTGACCCTGTGCCTCATGGGAACAGTCCAGCCCGAACTGCCAAGCCATGTCTTCCCTGGACCGGAAACAAGCTTCCTAGTACCGGTTCCTGGCATTTCAGCCGTCTTCAGCCAGGCTTGCTTGAATCCAGTGGCAAAGTGAGCAAGGGACTCACGTCTGAGCATACCCTGCCAACTTATGGCGAACAAAGCAAAAACCAAAGGAAATGATGGACGGAGTGTTGAACATTGCAAGCACTCACCCCCAGTCAACTGATCTGGGTTTAATCCATCACCGTTCTTTAGCCCACTCTGCCACCCCCGTTCAGACATCTGCAAATCAGTCTGACCCTGTGCCTCATGGGAACAGTCCAGCCCGAAGTTCCAAACCTTGTCTTCCCTGGACCGGAAACAAGTTTCCAAGGACAGGTTTCTGGCATTTCAGCCGTCTTCAGCCAGGCTTGCTTGAATCCAGTGGCAAAGTGAGCAAGGGACTCACGTCTCAGCATATCCTGCCAACTTATGGCGAAAAAAGCAAAAACCAAAGGAAATGATGGACGGAGTGTTGAACATTGCAAGTTCTCACTCCCCGTCAACTGATCTGGGTTTAATCCATCACCGTTCTTTAGCCCACTCTGCCACCCCACTTCAGACATGGCCATATGCAAATCAGTCTGTCCCTGTGCCTCATGGGAACAGTCCAGCCCGAAGTTCCAAACCTTGTCTTCCCTGGACCAGAAACAAGTTTCCAAGGACTGGTTTCTGGCATTTCAGCCGTCTTCAGCCTGGCTTGCTTGAATCCAGTGGCAAAGTGAGCAAGGGACTCACGTCTCAGCATATCCTGCCAACTTATGGAGAACAAAGCAAAAACCAAAGGAAATGATGGACGGAGTGTTGAACATTGCAAGCACTCACCCCCAGTCAACTGATCTGGGTTTAATCCATCACCGTTCTTTAGCCCACTCTGCCACCCCAGTTCAGACATGGCCATATGCAAATCAGTCTGACCCTGTGCCTCATGGGAACAGTCCAGCCCGAAGTTCCAAACCTTGTCTTCCCTGGACCGGAAACAAGTTTCCAAGGAGTGGTTTCTGGCATTTCAGCCGTCTTCAGCCTGGCTTGCTTGAATCCAGTGGCAAAGTGAGCAAGGGACTCACGTCTCAGCATATCCTGCCAACTTATGGAGAACAAAGCAAAAACCAAAGGAAATGATGGACGGAGTGTTGAACATTGCAAGCACTCACCCCCAGTCAACTGATCTGGGTTTAATCCATCACCGTTCTTTAGCCCACTCTGCCACCCCAGTTCAGACATGGCCATATGCAAATCAGTCTGACCCTGTGCCTCATGGGAACAGTCCAGCCCGAACTGCCAAGCCATGTCTTCCCTGGACCGGAAACAAGCTTCCTAGGACCGGTTTCTGGTATTTCAGCCGTCTTCAGCCAGGCTTGCTTGAATCCAGTGGCAAAGTGAGCAAGGGACTCACGTCTGAGCATACCCTGCCAACTTATGGCAAACAAAGCAAAATCCAAATTAAATGATGGACGGAGTGTTAAACATTGCAAGCAGTCACCCCCAGTCAACTTATCTGGGTTTAATCCATCACTGTTCTTTAGCCCACTCTGCCACCCCAGTTCAGACATGGCCATATGCAAATCAGTCTGACCCTGTGCCTCATGGGAACAGTCCAGCCCGAACTGCCAAGCCATGTCTTCCCTGGACCGGAAACAAGCTTCCTAGGACCGGTTTCTGGCATTTCAGCCGTCTTCAGCCAGGCTTGCTTGAATCCAGTAGCAAAGTGAGCAAGGGACTCACGTCTGAGCATACCCTGCCAACATATGGCGAACAAAGCAAAAACCAAAGGAAATGATGGACGGAGTGTTGAACATTGCAAGCACTCACCCCCAGTCAACTGATCTGGGTTTAATCCATCACCGTTCTTTAGCCCACTCTGCCACCCCAGTTCAGACATGGCCATATGCAAATCAGTCTGACCCTGTGCCTCATGGGAACAGTCCAGCCCGAAGTTCCAAACCTTGTCTTCCCTGGACCGGAAAAAAGTTTCCAAGGACTGGTTTCTGGCATTTCAGCCGTCTTCAGCCAGGCTTGCTTGAATCCAGTGGCAAAGTGAGCAAGGGACTCAAGTCTCAGCATACCCTGCCAACTTATGGCGAACAAAGCAAAAACCAAAGGAAATGATGGACGGAGTGTTGAACATTGCAAGCACTCACCCCCAGGCAACTGATCTGTGGTTAATCCATCACCGTTCTTTAGCCCACTCTGCCACCCCAGTTCAGACATGGCCATATGCAAATCAGTTTTTCCCTGTGCCTCATGGGAACAGTCCAGCCCGAAGTGCCAAGCCATGTCTTCCCTGGACCGGAAACAAGCTTCCTAGGACCGGTTTCTGGCATTTCAGCCGTCTTGAGCCAGGCTTGCTTGAATCCAGTGGCAAAGTGAGCAAGGGACTCACGTCTGAGCATACCCTGCCAACTTATGGCGAACAAAGCAAAAACCAAAGGAAATGATGGACGGAGTGTTGAAAATTGCAAGCACTCACCCCCAGTCAACTGATCTGGGTTTAATCCATCACCGTTCTTTAGCCCACTCTGCCACCCCAGTTCAGACATGGCCATATGCAAATCAGTCTGACCCTGTGCCTCATGGGAACAGTCCAGCCCGAACTTCCAAGCCATGTCTTCCCTGGACCGGAAACAAGCTTCCTAGGACCGGTTTCTTGTATTTCAGCCGTCTTCAGCCAGGCTTGCTTGAATCCAGTGGCAAAGTGAGCAAGTGACTCAAGTCTGAGTATACCCTGCCAACTTATGGCGAACAAAGCAAAATCCAAATTAAATGATGGACGGAGTGTTGAACATTGCAAGCACTCACCCCCAGTCAACTTATCTGGGTTTAATCCATCACTGTTCTTTAGCCCACTCTGCCACCCCAGTTCAGACATGGCCATATGCAAATCAGTCTGACCCTGTGCCTCATGGGAACAGTCCAGCCCGAACTGCCAAGCCATGTCTTCCCTGGACCGGAAACAAGCTTCCTAGGACCGGTTTCTGGCATTTCAGCCGTCTTCAGCCAGGCTTGCTTGAATCCAGTGGCAAAGTGAGCAAGGGACTCACGTCTGAGCATACCCTGCCAACATATGGCGAACAAAGCAAAAACCAAAGGAAATGATGGACGGAGTGTTGAACATTGCAAGCACTCACCCCCAGTCAACTGATCTGGGTTTAATCCATCACCATTCTTTGGACCACTCTGCCACCCCAGTTCAGACATGGCCATATGCAAATCAGTCTGACCCTGTGCCTCATGGGAACAGTCCAGCCCGAACTGCCAAGCCATGTCTTCCCTGGACCGGAAACAAGCTTCCTAGGACCGGTTTCTGGCATTTCAGCCGTCTTCAGCCAGGCTTGCTTGAATCCAGTGGCAAAGTGAGCAAGGGACTCATGTCTGAGCATTACCTGCCAACATATGGCGAACAAAGCAAAAACCAAAGGAAATGATGGACGGAGTGTTGAACATTGCAAGCACTCACCCCCAGTCAACTGATCTGGGTTTAATCCATCACCATTCTTTAGCCCACTCTGCCACCCCAGCTCAGACATGGCCATATGCAAATCAGTTTGACCCTGTGCCTCATGGGAACAGTCCAGGCCGAAGTTCCAAACCTTGTCTTCCCTGGACCGGAAACAAGTTTCCAAGGACTGGTTTCTGGAATTTCAGCCGTCTTCAGCCAGGCTTGCTTGAATCCAGTGGCAAAGTGAGCAAGGGACTCACGTCTGAGCATACCCTGCCAACATATGGCGAACAAAGCAAAAACCAAAGGAAATGATGGACGGAGTGTTGAACATTGCAAGCACTCACCCCCAGTCAACTGATCTGGGTTTAATCCATCACCATTCTTTAGCCCACTCTGCCACCCCAGTTCAGACATGGCCATATGCAAATCAGTCTGACCCTGTGCCTCATGGGAACAGTCCAGCCCGAATTGCCAAGCCATGTCTTCCCTGGACCGGAAACAAGCTTCCTAGTACCGGTTCCTGGCATTTCAGCCGTCTTCAGCCAGGCTTGCTTGAATCCAGTGGCAAAGTGAGCAAGGGACTCACGTCTGAGCATACCCTGCCAACTTATGGCGAACAAAGCAAAAACCAAAGGAAATGATGGACGGAGTGTTGAACATTGCAAGCACTCACCCCCAGTCAACTGATCTGGGTTTAATCCATCACCGTTCTTTAGCCCACTCTGCCACCCCCGTTCAGACATGGCCATCTGCAAATCAGTCTGACCCTGTGCCTCATGGGAACAGTCCAGCCCGAAGTTCCAAACCTTGTCTTCCCTGGACCGGAAACAAGTTTCCAAGGACAGGTTTCTGGCATTTCAGCCGTCTTCAGCCAGGCTTGCTTGAATCCAGTGGCAAAGTGAGCAAGGGACTCACGTCTCAGCATATCCTGCCAACTTATGGCGAAAAAAGCAAAAACCAAAGGAAATGATGGACGGAGTGTTGAACATTGCAAGCACTCACCCCCAGTCAACTTATCTGGGTTTAATCCATCACTGTTCTTTTGCCCACTCTGCCACCCCAGTTCAGACATGGCCATATGCAAATCAGTCTGACCCTGTGCCTCATGGGAACAGTCCAGCCCGAACTGCCAAGCCATGTCTTCCCTGGACCGGAAACAAGCTTCCTAGGACCGGTTTCTGGCATTTCAGCCGTCTTCAGCCAGGCTTGCTTGAATCCAGTGGCAAAGTGAGCAAGGGACTCACGTCTGAGCATACCCTGCCAACATATGGCGAACAAAGCAAAAACCAAAGGAAATGATGGACGGAGTGTTGAACATTGCAAGCACTCACCCCCAGTCAACTGATCTGGGTTTAATCCATCACCGTTCTTTAGCCCACTCTGCCACCCCAGTTCAGACATGGCCATATGCAAATCAGTCTGACCCTGTGCCTCATGGGAACAGTCCAGCCCGAACTGCCAAGCCATGTCTTCCCTGGACCGGAAACAAGCTTCCTAGGACCGGTTTCTGGCATTTCAGCCGTCTTCAGCCAGACTTGCTTGAATCCAGTGGCAAAGTGAGCAAGGGACTCACGTCTGAGCATACCCTGCCAACTTATGGCGAACAAAGCAAAAACCAAAGGAAATGATGGACGGAGTGTTGAACATTGCAAGCAGTCACCCCCAGGCAACTGATCTGGGTTTAATCCATCACCGTTCTTTAGCCCACTCTGCCACCCCACTTCAGACATGGCCATATGCAAATCAGTCTGTCCCTGTGCCTCATGGGAACAGTCCAGCCCGAAGTTCCAAACCTTGTCTTCCCTGGACCGGAAACAAGTTTCCAAGGACTGGTTTCTGGCATTTCAGCCGTCTTCAGCCTGGCTTGCTTGAATCCAGTGGCAAAGTGAGCAAGGGACTCACGTCTCAGCATATCCTGCCAACTTATGGAGAACAAAGCAAAAACCAAAGGAAATGATGGACGGAGTGTTGAACATTGCAAGCACTCACCCCCAGTCAACTGATCTGGGTTTAATCCATCACCGTTCTTTAGCCCACTCTGCCACCCCAGTTCAGACATGGCCATATGCAAATCAGTCTGACCCTGTGCCTCATGGGAACAGTCCAGCCCGAACTGCCAAGCCATGTCTTCCCTGGACCGGAAACAAGCTTCCTAGGACCGGTTTCTGGTATTTCAGCCGTCTTCAGCCAGGCTTGCTTGAATCCAGTGGCAAAGTGAGCAAGGGACTCACGTCTGAGCATACCCTGCCAACTTATGGCGAACAAAGCAAAATCCAAATTAAATGATGGACGGAGTGTTAAACATTGCAAGCAGTCACCCCCAGTCAACTTATCTGGGTTTAATCCATCACTGTTCTTTAGCCCACTCTGCCACCCCAGTTCAGACATGGCCATATGCAAATCAGTCTGACCCTGTGCCTCATGGGAACAGTCCAGCCCGAACTGCCAAGCCATGTCTTCCCTGGACCGGAAACAAGCTTCCTAGGACCGGTTTCTGGCATTTCAGCCGTCTTCAGCCAGGCTTGCTTGAATCCAGTAGCAAAGTGAGCAAGGGACTCACGTCTGAGCATACCCTGCCAACATATGGCGAACAAAGCAAAAACCAAAGGAAATGATGGACGGAGTGTTGAACATTGCAAGCACTCACCCCCAGTCAACTGATCTGGGTTTAATCCATCACCGTTCTTTAGCCCACTCTGCCACCCCAGTTCAGACATGGCCATATGCAAATCAGTTTTTCCCTGTGCCTCATGGGAACAGTCCAGCCCGAAGTGCCAAGCCATGTCTTCCCTGGACCGGAAACAAGCTTCCTAGGACCGGTTTCTGGCATTTCAGCCGTCTTGAGCCAGGCTTGCTTGAATCCAGTGGCAAAGTGAGCAAGGGACTCACGTCTGAGCATACCCTGCCAACTTATGGCGAACAAAGCAAAAACCAAAGGAAATGATGGACGGAGTGTTGAAAATTGCAAGCACTCACCCCCAGTCAACTGATCTGGGTTTAATCCATCACCGTTCTTTAGCCCACTCTGCCACCCCAGTTCAGACATGGCCATATGCAAATCAGTCTGACCCTGTGCCTCATGGGAACAGTCCAGCCCGAACTTCCAAGCCATGTCTTCCCTGGACCGGAAACAAGCTTCCTAGGACCGGTTTCTTGTATTTCAGCCGTCTTCAGCCAGGCTTGCTTGAATCCAGTGGCAAAGTGAGCAAGTGACTCAAGTCTGAGTATACCCTGCCAACTTATGGCGAACAAAGCAAAATCCAAATTAAATGATGGACGGAGTGTTGAACATTGCAAGCACTCACCCCCAGTCAACTTATCTGGGTTTAATCCATCACTGTTCTTTAGCCCACTCTGCCACCCCAGTTCAGACATGGCCATATGCAAATCAGTCTGACCCTGTGCCTCATGGGAACAGTCCAGCCCGAACTGCCAAGCCATGTCTTCCCTGGACCGGAAACAAGCTTCCTAGGACCGGTTTCTGGCATTTCAGCCGTCTTCAGCCAGGCTTGCTTGAATCCAGTGGCAAAGTGAGCAAGGGACTCACGTCTGAGCATACCCTGCCAACATATGGCGAACAAAGCAAAAACCAAAGGAAATGATGGACGGAGTGTTGAACATTGCAAGCACTCACCCCCAGTCAACTGATCTGGGTTTAATCCATCACCATTCTTTGGACCACTCTGCCACCCCAGTTCAGACATGGCCATATGCAAATCAGTCTGACCCTGTGCCTCATGGGAACAGTCCAGCCCGAACTGCCAAGCCATGTCTTCCCTGGACCGGAAACAAGCTTCCTAGGACCGGTTTCTGGCATTTCAGCCGTCTTCAGCCAGGCTTGCTTGAATCCAGTGGCAAAGTGAGCAAGGGACTCATGTCTGAGCATTACCTGCCAACATATGGCGAACAAAGCAAAAACCAAAGGAAATGATGGACGGAGTGTTGAACATTGCAAGCACTCACCCCCAGTCAACTGATCTGGGTTTAATCCATCACCATTCTTTAGCCCACTCTGCCACCCCAGCTCAGACATGGCCATATGCAAATCAGTTTGACCCTGTGCCTCATGGGAACAGTCCAGGCCGAAGTTCCAAACCTTGTCTTCCCTGGACCGGAAACAAGTTTCCAAGGACTGGTTTCTGGCATTTCAGCCGTCTTCAGCCAGGCTTGCTTGAATCCAGTGGCAAAGTGAGCAAGGGACTCACGTCTGAGCATACCCTGCCAACATATGGCGAACAAAGCAAAAACCAAAGGAAATGATGGATGGAGTGTTGAACATTGCAAGCACTCACCCCCAGTCAACTGATCTGGGTTTAATCCATCACCATTCTTTAGCCCACTCTGCCACCACAGTTCAGACATGGCCATATGCAAATCAGTCTGACCCTGTGCCTCATGGGAACAGTCCAGCCCGAACTGCCAAGCCATGTCTTCCCTGGACCGGAAACAAGCTTCCTAGTACCGGTTCCTGGCATTTCAGCCGTCTTCAGCCAGGCTTGCTTGAATCCAGTGGCAAAGTGAGCAAGGGACTCACGTCTGAGCATACCCTGCCAACTTATGGCGAACAAAGCAAAAACCAAAGGAAATGATGGACGGAGTGTTGAACATTGCAAGCACTCACCCCCAGTCAACTGATCTGGGTTTAATCCATCACCGTTCTTTAGCCCACTCTGCCACCCCCGTTCAGACATCTGCAAATCAGTCTGACCCTGTGCCTCATGGGAACAGTCCAGCCCGAAGTTCCAAACCTTGTCTTCCCTGGACCGGAAACAAGTTTCCAAGGACAGGTTTCTGGCATTTCAGCCGTCTTCAGCCAGGCTTGCTTGAATCCAGTGGCAAAGTGAGCAAGGGACTCACGTCTCAGCATATCCTGCCAACTTATGGCGAAAAAAGCAAAAACCAAAGGAAATGATGGACGGAGTGTTGAACATTGCAAGTTCTCACTCCCCGTCAACTGATCTGGGTTTAATCCATCACCGTTCTTTAGCCCACTCTGCCACCCCACTTCAGACATGGCCATATGCAAATCAGTCTGTCCCTGTGCCTCATGGGAACAGTCCAGCCCGAAGTTCCAAACCTTGTCTTCCCTGGACCGGAAACAAGTTTCCAAGGACTGGTTTCTGGCATTTCAGCCGTCTTCAGCCTGGCTTGCTTGAATCCAGTGGCAAAGTGAGCAAGGGACTCACGTCTCAGCATATCCTGCCAACTTATGGAGAACAAAGCAAAAACCAAAGGAAATGATGGACGGAGTGTTGAACATTGCAAGCACTCACCCCCAGTCAACTGATCTGGGTTTAATCCATCACCGTTCTTTAGCCCACTCTGCCACCCCAGTTCAGACATGGCCATATGCAAATCAGTCTGACCCTGTGCCTCATGGGAACAGTCCAGCCCGAAGTTCCAAACCTTGTCTTCCCTGGACCGGAAACAAGTTTCCAAGGAGTGGTTTCTGGCATTTCAGCCGTCTTCAGCCTGGCTTGCTTGAATCCAGTGGCAAAGTGAGCAAGGGACTCACGTCTCAGCATATCCTGCCAACTTATGGAGAACAAAGCAAAAACCAAAGGAAATGATGGACGGAGTGTTGAACATTGCAAGCACTCACCCCCAGTCAACTGATCTGGGTTTAATCCATCACCGTTCTTTAGCCCACTCTGCCACCCCAGTTCAGACATGGCCATATGCAAATCAGTCTGACCCTGTGCCTCATGGGAACAGTCCAGCCCGAACTGCCAAGCCATGTCTTCCCTGGACCGGAAACAAGCTTCCTAGGACCGGTTTCTGGTATTTCAGCCGTCTTCAGCCAGGCTTGCTTGAATCCAGTGGCAAAGTGAGCAAGGGACTCACGTCTGAGCATACCCTGCCAACTTATGGCGAACAAAGCA
Organism: Triturus cristatus; assembly: GCF_964204655.1. Classification (NCBI taxonomy): domain Eukaryota; kingdom Metazoa; phylum Chordata; class Amphibia; order Caudata; family Salamandridae; genus Triturus; species Triturus cristatus. Next base: position 208,802 of record NW_028187389.1, read on the forward strand.
AAATCCAAATTAAATGATGGACGGAGTGTTAAACATTGCAAGCAGTCACCCCCAGTCAACTTATCTGGGTTTAATCCATCACTGTTCTTTAGCCCACTCTGCCACCCCAGTTCAGACATGGCCATATGCAAATCAGTCTGACCCTGTGCCTCATGGGAACAGTCCAGCCCGAACTGCCAAGCCATGTCTTCCCTGGACCGGAAACAAGCTTCCTAGGACCGGTTTCTGGCATTTCAGCCGTCTTCAGCCAGGCTTGCTTGAATCCAGTAGCAAAGTGAGCAAGGGACTCACGTCTGAGCATACCCTGCCAACATATGGCGAACAAAGCAAAAACCAAAGGAAATGATGGACGGAGTGTTGAACATTGCAAGCACTCACCCCCAGTCAACTGATCTGGGTTTAATCCATCACCGTTCTTTAGCCCACTCTGCCACCCCAGTTCAGACATGGCCATATGCAAATCAGTCTGACCCTGTGCCTCATGGGAACAGTCCAGCCCGAAGTTCCAAACCTTGTCTTCCCTGGACCGGAAAAAAGTTTCCAAGGACTGGTTTCTGGCATTTCAGCCGTCTTCAGCCAGGCTTGCTTGAATCCAGTGGCAAAGTGAGCAAGGGACTCAAGTCTCAGCATACCCTGCCAACTTATGGCGAACAAAGCAAAAACCAAAGGAAATGATGGACGGAGTGTTGAACATTGCAAGCACTCACCCCCAGGCAACTGATCTGTGGTTAATCCATCACCGTTCTTTAGCCCACTCTGCCACCCCAGTTCAGACATGGCCATATGCAAATCAGTTTTTCCCTGTGCCTCATGGGAACAGTCCAGCCCGAAGTGCCAAGCCATGTCTTCCCTGGACCGGAAACAAGCTTCCTAGGACCGGTTTCTGGCATTTCAGCCGTCTTGAGCCAGGCTTGCTTGAATCCAGTGGCAAAGTGAGCAAGGGACTCACGTCTGAGCATACCCTGCCAACTTATGGCGAACAAAGCAAAAACCAAAGGAAATGATGGACGGAGTGTTGAAAATTGCAAGCACTCACCCCCAGTCAACTGATCTGGGTTTAATCCATCACCGTTCTTTAGCCCACTCTGCCACCCCAGTTCAGACATGGCCATATGCAAATCAGTCTGACCCTGTGCCTCATGGGAACAGTCCAGCCCGAACTTCCAAGCCATGTCTTCCCTGGACCGGAAACAAGCTTCCTAGGACCGGTTTCTTGTATTTCAGCCGTCTTCAGCCAGGCTTGCTTGAATCCAGTGGCAAAGTGAGCAAGTGACTCAAGTCTGAGTATACCCTGCCAACTTATGGCGAACAAAGCAAAATCCAAATTAAATGATGGACGGAGTGTTGAACATTGCAAGCACTCACCCCCAGTCAACTTATCTGGGTTTAATCCATCACTGTTCTTTAGCCCACTCTGCCACCCCAGTTCAGACATGGCCATATGCAAATCAGTCTGACCCTGTGCCTCATGGGAACAGTCCAGCCCGAACTGCCAAGCCATGTCTTCCCTGGACCGGAAACAAGCTTCCTAGGACCGGTTTCTGGCATTTCAGCCGTCTTCAGCCAGGCTTGCTTGAATCCAGTGGCAAAGTGAGCAAGGGACTCACGTCTGAGCATACCCTGCCAACATATGGCGAACAAAGCAAAAACCAAAGGAAATGATGGACGGAGTGTTGAACATTGCAAGCACTCACCCCCAGTCAACTGATCTGGGTTTAATCCATCACCATTCTTTGGACCACTCTGCCACCCCAGTTCAGACATGGCCATATGCAAATCAGTCTGACCCTGTGCCTCATGGGAACAGTCCAGCCCGAACTGCCAAGCCATGTCTTCCCTGGACCGGAAACAAGCTTCCTAGGACCGGTTTCTGGCATTTCAGCCGTCTTCAGCCAGGCTTGCTTGAATCCAGTGGCAAAGTGAGCAAGGGACTCATGTCTGAGCATTACCTGCCAACATATGGCGAACAAAGCAAAAACCAAAGGAAATGATGGACGGAGTGTTGAACATTGCAAGCACTCACCCCCAGTCAACTGATCTGGGTTTAATCCATCACCATTCTTTAGCCCACTCTGCCACCCCAGCTCAGACATGGCCATATGCAAATCAGTTTGACCCTGTGCCTCATGGGAACAGTCCAGGCCGAAGTTCCAAACCTTGTCTTCCCTGGACCGGAAACAAGTTTCCAAGGACTGGTTTCTGGAATTTCAGCCGTCTTCAGCCAGGCTTGCTTGAATCCAGTGGCAAAGTGAGCAAGGGACTCACGTCTGAGCATACCCTGCCAACATATGGCGAACAAAGCAAAAACCAAAGGAAATGATGGACGGAGTGTTGAACATTGCAAGCACTCACCCCCAGTCAACTGATCTGGGTTTAATCCATCACCATTCTTTAGCCCACTCTGCCACCCCAGTTCAGACATGGCCATATGCAAATCAGTCTGACCCTGTGCCTCATGGGAACAGTCCAGCCCGAACTGCCAAGCCATGTCTTCCCTGGACCGGAAACAAGCTTCCTAGTACCGGTTCCTGGCATTTCAGCCGTCTTCAGCCAGGCTTGCTTGAATCCAGTGGCAAAGTGAGCAAGGGACTCACGTCTGAGCATACCCTGCCAACTTATGGCGAACAAAGCAAAAACCAAAGGAAATGATGGACGGAGTGTTGAACATTGCAAGCACTCACCCCCAGTCAACTTATCTGGGTTTAATCCATCACTGTTCTTTAGCCCACTCTGCCACCCCAGTTCAGACATGGCCATATGCAAATCAGTCTGACCCTGTGCCTCATGGGAACAGTCCAGCCCGAACTGCCAAGCCATGTCTTCCCTGGACCGGAAACAAGCTTCCTAGGACCGGTTTCTGGCATTTCAGCCGTCTTCAGCCAGGCTTGCTTGAATCCAGTGGCAAAGTGAGCAAGGGACTCACGTCTGAGCATACCCTGCCAACATATGGCGAACAAAGCAAAAACCAAAGGAAATGATGGACGGAGTGTTGAACATTGCAAGCACTCACCCCCAGTCAACTGATCTGGGTTTAATCCATCACCATTCTTTGGACCACTCTGCCACCCCAGTTCAGACATGGCCATATGCAAATCAGTCTGACCCTGTGCCTCATGGGAACAGTCCAGCCCGAACTGCCAAGCCATGTCTTCCCTGGACCGGAAACAAGCTTCCTAGGACCGGTTTCTGGCATTTCAGCCGTCTTCAGCCAGGCTTGCTTGAATCCAGTGGCAAAGTGAGCAAGGGACTCATGTCTGAGCATTACCTGCCAACATATGGCGAACAAAGCAAAAACCAAAGGAAATGATGGACGGAGTGTTGAACATTGCAAGCACTCACCCCCAGTCAACTGATCTGGGTTTAATCCATCACCATTCTTTAGCCCACTCTGCCACCCCAGCTCAGACATGGCCATATGCAAATCAGTTTGACCCTGTGCCTCATGGGAACAGTCCAGGCCGAAGTTCCAAACCTTGTCTTCCCTGGACCGGAAACAAGTTTCCAAGGACTGGTTTCTGGAATTTCAGCCGTCTTCAGCCAGGCTTGCTTGAATCCAGTGGCAAAGTGAGCAAGGGACTCACGTCTGAGCATACCCTGCCAACATATGGCGAACAAAGCAAAAACCAAAGGAAATGATGGACGGAGTGTTGAACATTGCAAGCACTCACCCCCAGTCAACTGATCTGGGTTTAATCCATCACCATTCTTTAGCCCACTCTGCCACCCCAGTTCAGACATGGCCATATGCAAATCAGTCTGACCCTGTGCCTCATGGGAACAGTCCAGCCCGAACTGCCAAGCCATGTCTTCCCTGGACCGGAAACAAGCTTCCTAGTACCGGTTCCTGGCATTTCAGCCGTCTTCAGCCAGGCTTGCTTGAATCCAGTGGCAAAGTGAGCAAGGGACTCACGTCTGAGCATACCCTGCCAACTTATGGCGAACAAAGCAAAAACCAAAGGAAATGATGGACGGAGTGTTGAACATTGCAAGCACTCACCCCCAGTCAACTGATCTGGGTTTAATCCATCACCGTTCTTTAGCCCACTCTGCCACCCCCGTTCAGACATGGCCATCTGCAAATCAGTCTGACCCTGTGCCTCATGGGAACAGTCCAGCCCGAAGTTCCAAACCTTGTCTTCCCTGGACCGGAAACAAGTTTCCAAGGACAGGTTTCTGGCATTTCAGCCGTCTTCAGCCAGGCTTGCTTGAATCCAGTGGCAAAGTGAGCAAGGGACTCACGTCTCAGCATATCCTGCCAACTTATGGCGAAAAAAGCAAAAACCAAAGGAAATGATGGACGGAGTGTTGAACATTGCAAGCACTCACCCCCAGTCAACTTATCTGGGTTTAATCCATCACTGTTCTTTTGCCCACTCTGCCACCCCAGTTCAGACATGGCCATATGCAAATCAGTCTGACCCTGTGCCTCATGGGAACAGTCCAGCCCGAACTGCCAAGCCATGTCTTCCCTGGACCGGAAACAAGCTTCCTAGGACCGGTTTCTGGCATTTCAGCCGTCTTCAGCCAGGCTTGCTTGAATCCAGTGGCAAAGTGAGCAAGGGACTCACGGCTGAACATTCCCTGCCAACATATGGCGAACAAAGCAAAAACCAAAGGAAATGATGGACGGAGTGTTGAACATTGCAAGCACTCACCCCCAGTCAACTGATCTGGGTTTAATCCATCACCGTTCTTTAGCCCACTCTGCCACCCCAGTTCAGACATGGCCATATGCAAATCAGTCTGACCCTGTGCCTCATGGGAACAGTCCAGCCCGAACTGCCAAGCCATGTCTTCCCTGGACCGGAAACAAGCTTCCTAGGACCGGTTTCTGGCATTTCAGCCGTCTTCAGCCAGACTTGCTTGAATCCAGTGGCAAAGTGAGCAAGGGACTCACGTCTGAGCATACCCTGCCAACTTATGGCGAACAAAGCAAAAACCAAAGGAAATGATGGACGGAGTGTTGAACATTGCAAGCAGTCACCCCCAGGCAACTGATCTGGGTTTAATCCATCACCGTTCTTTAGCCCACTCTGCCACCCCAGTTCAGACATGGCCATATGCAAATCAGTCTGACCCTGTGCCTCATGGGAACAGTCCAGCCCGAACTGCCAAGCCATGTCTTCCCTGGACCGGAAACAAGCTTCCTAGGACCAGTTTCTGGCATTTCAGCCATCTTCAGCCAGGCTTGCTTGAATCCAGTGGCAAAGTGAGCAAGGGACTCACGTCTGAGCATACCCTGCCAATTTATGGCGAACAAAGCAAAAACCAAAGGAAATGATGGACGGAGTGTTGAACATTGCAAGCACTCACCCCCAGTCAACTTATGTGGGTTTAATCCATCACTGTTCTTTAGCCCACTCTGCCACCCCAGTTCAGACATGGCCATATGCAAATCAGTCTGACCCTGTGCCTCATGGGAACAATCCAGCCCGAACTGCCAAGCCATGTCTTCCCGGGACCGGAAACAAGCTTCCTAGGAACGGTTTCTGGCATTTCAGCCGTCTTCAGCCAGGCTTGCTTGAATCCAGTGGCAAAGTGAGCAAGGGATTCTCGTCTGAGCATACCCTGCCAACTTATGGTGAACAAAGCAAAAACCAAAGGAAATGATGGACAGAGTTTTGCACATTGCAAGCACTCACCCCCAGTCAACTGATCTGGGTTTAATCCATCACCGTTCTTTAGCCCACTCTGCCACCCCAGTTCAGGCATGGCCATATTCAAATCAGTCTGACCCTGTGCCTCATGGGAACAGTCCAGCCCGAACTGCCAAGCCATGTCTTCCCTGGACAGAAACAAGCTTCCTAGGACCGGTTTCTTGTATTTCAGCCGTCTTCAGCCAGGCTTGCTTGAATCCAGTGGCAAAGTGAGCAAGGGACTCACGTCTGAGCATACCCTGCCAACTTATGGCGAACAAAGCAAAATCCAAATTAAATGATGGACGGAGTGTTGAACATTGCAAGCACTCACCCCCAGTCAACTGATCTGGGTTTAATCCATCACCATTCTTTAGCCCACTATGCAACCCCAGTTCAGACATGGCCATATGCAAATCAGTCTGACCCTGTGCCTCATAGGAACAGTCCAGCCCGAACTGCCAAGCCATGTCTTCCCTGGACCGGAAACAAGCTTCCTAGGACCGGTTTCTGGCATTTCAGCCGTCTTCAGCCAGGCTTGCTTGAATCCAGTGGCAAAGTGAGCAAGGGACTCACGTCTGAGCATACCCTGCCAACTTATGGCGAACAAAGCAAAAACCAAAGGAAATGATGGACGGAGTGTTGAACATTGCAAGTTCTCACTCCCAGTCAACTGATCTGGGTTTAATCCATCACCGTTCTTTAGCCCACTCTGCCACCCCAGTTCAGACATGGCCATATGCAAATCAGTCTGTCCCTGTGCCTCATGGGGACAGTCCAGCCCGAAGTTCCAAACCTTGTCTTCCCTGGACCGGAAACAAGTTTCCAAGGACTGGTTTCTGGCATTTCAGCCGTCTTCAGCCTGGCTTGCTTGAATCCAGTGGCAAAGTGAGCAAGGGACTCACGTCTCAGCATATCCTGCCAACTTATGGAGAACAAAGCAAAAACCAAAGGAAATGATGGACGGAGTGTTGAACATTGCAAGCACTCACCCCCAGTCAACTGATCTGGGTTTAATCCATCACCGTTCTTTAGCCCACTCTGCCACCCCAGTTCAGACATGGCCATATGCAAATCAGTCTGACCCTGTGCCTCATGGGAACAGTCCAGCCCGAACTGCCAAGCCATGTCTTCCCTGGACCGGAAACAAGCTTCCTAGGACCGGTTTCTGGTATTTCAGCCGTCTTCAGCCAGGCTTGCTTGAATCCAGTGGCAAAGTGAGCAAGGGACTCACGTCTGAGCATACCCTGCCAACTTATGGCGAACAAAGCAAAATCCAAATTAAATGATGGACGGAGTGTTGAACATTGCAAGCAGTCACCCCCAGTCAACTTATCTGGGTTTAATCCATCACTGTTCTTTAGTCCACTCTGCCACCCCAGTTCAGACATGGCCATATGCAAATCAGTCTGACCCTGTGCCTCATGGGAACAGTCCAGCCCGAACTGCCAAGCCATGTCTTCCCTGGACCGGAAACAAGCTTCCTAGGACCGGTTTCTGGCATTTCAGCCGTCTTCAGCCAGGCTTGCTTGAATCCAGTGGCAAAGTGAGCAAGGGACTCACGTCTGAGCATACCCTGCCAACTTATGGCGAACAAAGCAAAAACCAAAGGAAATGATGGACGGAGTGTTGAACATTGCAAGCACTCACCCCCAGTCAACTGATCTGGGTTTAATCCATCACCGTTCTTTAGCCCACTCTGCCACCCCAGTTCAGACATGGCCATATGCAAATCAGTCTGACCCTGTGCCTCATGGGAACAGTCCAGCCCGAACTGCCAAGCCATGTCTTCCCTGGACCGTAAACAAGCTTCCTAGGACCGGTTTCTTGTATTTCAGCCGTCTTCAGCCAGGCTTGCTTGAATCCAGTGGCAAAGTGAGCAAGGGACTCAAGTCTGAGTATACCCTGCCAACTTATGGCGAACAAAGCAAAATCCAAATTAAATGATGGACGGAGTGTTGAACATTGCAAGCACTCACCCCCAGTCAACTTATCTGGGTTTAATCCATCACTGTTCTTTAGCCCACTCTGCCACCCCAGTTCAGACATGGCCATATGCAAATCAGTCTGACCCTGTGCCTCATGGGAATAGTCCAGCCTGAACTGTCAAGCCATGTCTTCCCTGGACCGGAAACAAGTTTCCAAGGACTGGTTTCTGGCATTTCAGCCGTCTTCAGCCAGGCTTGCTTGAATCCAGTGGCAAAGTGAGCAAGGGACTCACGTCTCAGCATACCCTGCCAACTTATGGCGAACAAAGCAAAAACCAAAGGAAATGATGGACGGAGTGTTGAACATTGCAAGCACTCACCCCCAGTCAACTGATCTGGGGTTAATCCATCACCGTTCTTTAGCCCACTCTGCCACCCCAGTTCAGACATGGCCATATGCAAATCAGTTTTTCCCTGTGCCTCATGGGAACAGTCCAGCCCGAAGTGCCAAGCCATGTCTTCCCTGGACCGGAAACAAGCTTCCTAGGACCGGTTTCTGGCATTTCAGCCGTCTTGAGCCAGGCTTGCTTGAATCCAGTGGCAAAGTGAGCAAGGGACTCACGTCTGAGCATACCCTGCCAACTTATGGCGAACAAAGCAAAAACCAAAGGAAATGATGGACGGAGTGTTGAACATTGCAAGCACTCACCCCCAGTCAACTGATCTGGGTTTAATCCATCACCGTTCTTTAGCCCACTCTGCCACCCCAGTTCAGACATGGCCATATGCAAATCAGTCTGACCCTGTGCCTCATGGGAACAGTCCAGCCCGAACTGCCAAGCCATGTCTTCCCTGGACCGGAAACAAGCTTCCTAGGACCGGTTTCTTGTATTTCAGCTGTCTTCAGCCAGGCTTGCTTGAATCCAGTGGCAAAGTGAGCAAGGGACTCAAGTCTGAGTATACCCTGCCAACTTATGGCGAACAAAGCAAAATCCAAATTAAATGATGAACGGAGTGTTGAACATTGCAAGCACTCACCCCCAGTCAACTTATCTGGGTTTAATCCATCACTGTTCTTTAGCCCACTCTGCCACCCCAGTTCAGACATGGCCATATGCAAATCAGTCTGACCCTGTGCCTCATGGGAACAGTCCAGCCCGAACTGCCAAGCCATGTCTTCCCTGGACCGGAAACAAGCTTCCTAGGACCGGTTTCTGGCATTTCAGCCGTCTTCAGCCAGGCTTGCTTGAATCCAGTGGCAAAGTGAGCAAGGGACTCACGTCTGAGCATAACCTGCCAACATATGGCGAACAAAGCAAAAACCAAAGGAAATGATGGACGGAGTGTTGAACATTGCAAGCACTCACCCCCAGTCAACTGATCTGGGTTTAATCCATCACCATTCTTTAGACCACTCTGCCACCCCAGTTCAGACATGGCCATATGCAAATCAGTCTGACCCTGTGCTTCTTGGGAACAGTCCAGCCCGAACTGCCAAGCCATGTCTTCCCTGGACCGGAAACAAGCTTCCTAGGACCTGTTTCTGGCATTTCAGCCGTCTTCAGCCAGGCTTGCTTGAATCCAGTGGCAAAGTTAGCAAGGGACTCACGTCTGAGCATACCCTGCCAACTTATGGCGAACAAAGCAAAAACCAAAGGAAATGATGGACGCAGTGTTGAACATTGCAAGCACTCACCCCCAGTCAACTGATCTGGGTTTAATCCATCACCGTTCTTTAGCCCACTCTGCCACCCCAGTTCAGACATGGCCATATGCAAATCAGTCTGACCCTGTGCCTCATGGGAACAGTCCAGCCCGAAGTTCCAAACCTTGTCTTCCCTGGACCGGAAACAAGTTTCCAAGGACAGGTTTCTGGCATTTCAGCCGTCTTCAGCCACGCTTGCTTGAATCCAGTGGCAAAGTGAGCAAGGGACTCACGTCTCAGCATATCCTGCCAACTTATGGCGAAAAAAGCAAAAACCAAAGGAAATGATGGACGGAGTGTTGAACATTGCAAGCACTCACCCCCAGTCAACTTATCTGGGTTTAATCCATCACTGTTCTTTAGCCCACTCTGCCACCCCAATTCAGACATGGCCATATGCAAATCAGTCTGACCCTGTGCCTCATGGGAACAGTCCAGCCCGAACTGCCAAGCCATGTCTTCCCTGGACCGGAAACAAGCTTCCTAGGACCGGTTTCTGGCATTTCAGCCGTCTTCAGCCAGGCTTGCTTGAATCCAGTGGCAAAGTGAGCAAAGGACTGACGTCTGAGCATACCCTGCCAACATATGGCGAACAAAGCAAAAACCAAAGGAAATGATGGACGGAGTGTTGAACATTGCAAGCACTCACCCCCAGTCAACTGATCTGGGTTTAATCCATCACCATTCTTTAGCCCACTCTGCCACCCCAGTTCAGACATGGCCATATGCACATCAGTCTGACCCTGTGCCTCATGGGAACAGTCCAGCCTGAACTGTCAAGCCATGTCTTCCCTGGACCGGAAACAAGTTTCCAAGGACTGGTTTCTGGCATTTCAGCCGTCTTCAGCCAGGCTTGCTTGAATCCAGTGGCAAAGTGAGCAAGGGACTCACGTCTGAGCATACCCTGCCAACTTATGGCGAACAAAGCAAAAACCAAAGGAAATGATGGACGGAGTGTTGAACATTGCAAGCACTCACCCCCAGTCAACTGATCTGGGTTTAATCCATCACCGTTCTTTAGCCCACTCTGCCACCCCAGTTCAGACATGGCCATATGCAAATCAGTCTGACCCTGTGCCTAATGGGAACAGTCCAGCCCGAACTGCCAAGCCATGTCTTCCCTGGACCGGAAACAAGCTTCCTAGGACCGGTTTCTTGTATTTCAGCCGTCTTCAGCCAGGCTTGCTTGAATCCAGTGGCAAAGTGAGCAAGGGACTCAAGTCTGAGCATACCCTGCCAACTTATGGCGAACAAAGCAAAATCCAAATTAAATGATGGACGGAGTGTTGAACATTGCAAGCACTCACCCCCAGTCAACTTATCTGGGTTTAATCCATCACTGTTCTTTAGCCCACTCTGCCACCCCAGTTCAGACATGGCCATATGCAAATCAGTCTGACCCTGTGCCTCATGGGAACAGTCCAGCCCGAACTGCCAAGCCATGTCTTCCCTGGACCGGAAACAAGCTTCCTAGGACCGGTTTCTGGCATTTCAGCCATCTTCAGCCAGGCTTGCTTGAATCCAGTGGCAAAGTGAGCAAGGGACTCACGTCTGAGCATACCCTGCCAACATATGGCGAACAAAGCAAAAACCAAAGGAAATGATGGACGGAGTGTTGAACATTGCAAGCACTCACCCCCAGTCAACTGATCTGGGTTTAATCCATCACCACTCTTTAGACCACTCTGCCACCCCAGTTCAGACATGGCCATATGCAAATCAGTCTGACCCTGTGCCTCATGGGAACAGTCCAGCCCGAACTGCCAAGCCATGTCTTCCCTGGACCGGAAACAAGCTTCCTAGGACCGGTTTCTGGCATTTCAGCCGTCTTCAGCCAGGCTTGCTTGAATCCAGTGGCAAAGTGAGCAAGGGACTCACGTCTGAGCATACCCTGCCAACTTATGGCGAACAAAGCAAAAACTAAAGGAAATGATGGACGGAGTGTTGAACATTGCAAGCACTCACCCCCAGTCAACTGATCTGGGTTTAATCCATCACCGTTCTTTAGCCCACTCTGCCACCCCAGTTCAGACATGGCCATATGCAAATCAGTCTGACCCTGTGCCTCATGGGAACAGTCCAGCCCGAAGTTCCAAACCTTGTCTTCCCTGGACCGGAAACAAGTTTCCAAGGACTGGTTTCTGGCATTTCAGCCGTCTTCAGCCAGGCTTGCTTGAATCCAGTGGCAAAGTGAGCAAGGGACTCACGTCTCAGCATATCCTGCCAACTTATGGCGATCAAAGCAAAAACCAAAGGAAATGATGGATGGAGTGTTGAACATTGCAAGCACTCACCCCCAGTCAACTGATCTGGGTTTAATCCATCACCGTTCTTTAGCCCACTCTGCCACCCCAGTTCAGACATGGCCATATGCAAATCAGTCTGACCCTGTGCCTCATGGGAACAGTCCAGCCCGAACTGCCAAGCCATGTCTTCCCTGGACCGGAAACAAGCTTCCTAGGACCGGTTTCTGGTATTTCAGCCGTCTTCAGCCAGGCTTGCTTGAATCCAGTGGCAAAGTGAGCAAGGGACTCACGTCTGAGCATACCCTGCCAACTTATGGCGAACAAAGCAAAATCCAAATTAAATGATGGACGGAGTGTTGAACATTGCAAGCACTCACCCCCAGTCAACTTATCTGGGTTTAATCCATCACTGTTCTTTAGCCCACTCTGCCACCCCAGTTCAGACATGGCCATATGCAAATCAGTCTGACCCTGTGCCTCATGGGAACAGTCCAGCCCGAACTGCCAAGCCATGTCTTCCCTGGACCGGAAACAAGCTTCCTAGGACCGGTTTCTGGCATTTCAGCCGTCTTCAGCCAGGCTTGCTTGAATCCAGTGGCAAAGTGAGCAAGGGACTCACGTCTGAGCATACCCTGCCAACATATGGCGAACAAAGCAAAAACCAAAGGAAATGATGGACGGAGTGTTGAACATTGCAAGCACTCACCCCCAGTCAACTGATCTGGGTTTAATCCATCACCATTCTTTAGCCCACTCTGCCACCCCAGTTCAGACATGGCCATATGCAAATCAGTCTGACCCTGTGCCTCATGGGAACAGTCCAGCCCGATCTGCCAAGCCATGTCTTCCCTGGACCGGAAACAAGCTTCCTAGGACCGGTTTCTGGCATTTCAGCCGTCTTCAGCCAGGCTTGCTTGAATCCACTGGCAAAGTGAGCAAGGGACTCATGTCTGAGCATACCCTGCCAACTTATGGCGAACAAAGCAAAATCCAAATTAAATGATGGACTGAGTGTTGAACATTGCAAACACTTACCCCCAGTCAACTTATCTGGGTTTAATCCATCACTGTTCTTTAGCCCACTCTGCCACCCCAGTTCAGACATGGCCATATGCAAATCAGTCTGACCCTGTGCCTCATGGGAACAGTCCAGCCCGAACTGCCAAGCCATGTCTTCCCTGGACCGGAAACAAGCTTCCTAGGACCGGTTTCTGGCATTTCAGCCGTCTTCAGCCAGGCTTGCTTGAATCCAGTGGCAAAGTGAGCAAGGAACTCACGTCTGAGCATACCCTGCCAACATATGGCGAACAAAGCAAAAACCAAAGGAAATGATGGACGGAGTGTTGAACATTGCAAGCACTCACCCCCAGTCAACTGATCTGGGTTTAATCCATCACCATTCTTTAGCCCACTCTGCCACCCCAGCTCAGACATAGCCATATGCAAATCAGTCTGACCCTGTGCCTCATGGGAACAGTCCAGCCCGAAGTGCCAAGCCATGTCTTCCCTGGACCGGAAACAAGCTTCCTAGGACCGGTTTCTGGCATTTCAGCCGTCTTCAGCCAGGCTTGCTTGAATCCAGTGGCAAAGTGAGCAAGGGACTCACGTCTGGGCATACCCTGCCAACTTATGGCGAACAAAGCAAAAACCAAAGGAAATGATGGACGGAGTGTTGAACATTGCAAGCACTCACCCCCAGTCAACTGATCTGGGTTTAATCCATCACCGTTCTTTAGCCCACTCTGCCACCCCAGTTCAGACATGGCCATATGCAAATCAGTTTGACCCTGTGCCTCATGGGAACAGTCCAGGCCGAAGTTCCAAACCTTGTCTTCCCTGGACCGGAAACAAGTTTCCAAGGACTGGTTTCTGGCATTTCAGCCGTCTTCAGCCAGGCTTGCTTGAATCCAGTGGCAAAGTGAGCAAGGGACTCACGTCTGAGCATACCCTGCCAACATATGGCGAACAAAGCAAAAACCAAAGGAAATGATGGACGGAGTGTTGAACATTGCAAGCACTCACCCCCAGTCAACTGATCTGGGTTTAATCCATCACCATTCTTTAGCCCACTCTGCCACCCCAGTTCAGACATGGCCATATGCAAATCAGTCTGACCCTGTGCCTCATGGGAACAGTCCAGCCCGAACTGCCAAGTCATGTCTTCCCTGGACCGGAAACAAGCTTCCTAGTACCGGTTCCTGGCATTTCAGCCGTCTTCAGCCAGGCTTGCTTGAATCCAGTGGCAAAGTGAGCAAGGGACTCACGTCTGAGCATACCCTGCCAACTTATGGCAAACAAAGCAAAAACCAAAGGAAATGATGGACGGAGTGTTGAACATTGCAAGCACTCACCCCCAGTCAACTGATCTGGGTTTAATCCATCACCGTTCTTTAGCCCACTCTGCCACCCCCGTTCAGACATGGCCATATGCAAATCAGTCTGACCCTGTGCCTCATGGGAACAGTCCAGCCCGAAGTTCCAAACCTTGTCTTCCCTGGACCGGAAACAAGTTTCCAAGGACTGGTTTCTGGTATTTCAGCCGTCTTCAGCCAGGCTTGCTTGAATCCAGTGGCAAAGTGAGCAAGGGACTCACGTCTCAGCATATCCTGCCAACTTATGGCGAAAAAAGCAAAAACCAAAGGAAATGATGGACGGAGTGTTGAACATTGCAAGCACTCACCCCCAGTCAACTTATCTGGGTTTAATCCATCACTGTTCTTTAGCCCACTCTGCCACCCCAGTTCAGACATGGCCATATGCAAATCAGTCTGACCCTGTGCCTCATGGGAACAGTCCAGCCCGAACTGCCAAGCCATGTCTTCCCTGGACCGGAAACAAGCTTCCTAGGACCGGTTTCTGGTATTTCAGCCGTCTTCAGCCAGGCTTGCTTGAATCCAGTGGCAAAGTGAGCAAGGGACTCACGTCTGAGCATACCCTGCCAACTTATGGTGAACAAAGCAAAATCCAAATTAAATGATGGACGGAGTGTTGAACATTGCAAGCACTCACCCCCAGTCAACTTATCTGGGTTTAATCCATCACTGTTCTTTAGCCCACTCTGCCACCCCAGTTCAGACATGGCCATATGCAAATCAGTCTGACCCTGTGCCTCATGGGAACAGTCCAGCCCGAACTGCCAAGCCATGTCTTCCCTGGACCGGAAACAAGCTTCCTAGGACCGGTTTCTGGCATTTCAGCCGTCTTCAGCCAGGCTTGCTTGTATCCAGTGGCAAAGTGAGCAAGGGACTCACGTCTGAGCATACCCTGCCAACATATGGTGAACAAAGCAAAAACCAAAGGAAATGATGGACGGAGTGTTGAACATTGCAAGCACTCACCCCCAGTCAACTGATCTGGGTTTAATCCATCACCATTCTTTAGCCCACTCTGCCACCCCAGTTCAGACATGGCCATATGCAAATCAGTCTGACCCTGTGCCTCATGGGAACAGTCCAGCCCGAACTGCCAAGCCATGTCTTCCCTGGACCGGAAACAAGCTTCCTAGGACCGGTTTCTGGCATTTCAGCCGTCTTCAGCCAGGCTTGCTTGAATCCAGTGGCAAAGTGAGCAAGGGACTCACGTCTGAGCATACCCTGCCAACTTATGGCGAACAAAGCAAAAACCAAAGGAAATGATGGACGGAGTGTTGAACATTGCAAGCATTCACCCCCAGTCAACTGATCTGGGTTTAATCCATCACCGTTCTTTAGCCCACTCTGCCACCCCAGTTCAGACATGGCCATATGCAAATCAGTCTGACCCTGTGCCTCATGGGAACAGTCCAGCCCGAAGTTCCAAACCTTGTCTTCCCTGGACCGGAAACAAGTTTCCAAGGACTGGTTTCTGGCATTTCAGCCGTCTTCAGCCAGGCTTGCTTGAATCCAGTGGCAAAGTGAGCAAGGGACTCACGTCTCAGCATACCCTGCCAACTTATGGCGAACAAAGCAAAAACCAAAGGAAATGATGGACGGAGTGTTGAACATTGCAAGCACTCACCCCCAGTCAACTGATCTGGGGTTAATCCATCACCGTTCTTTAGCCCACTCTGCCACCCCAGTTCAGACATGGCCATATGCAAATCAGTTTTTCCCTGTGCCTCATGGGAACAGTCCAGCCCGAAGTGCCAAGCCATGTCTTCCCTGGACCGGAAACAAGCTTCCTAGGACCGGTTTCTGGCATTTCAGCTGTCTTCAGCCAGGCTTGCTTGAATCCAGTGGCAAAGTGAGCAAGGGACTCACGTCTGAGCATACCCTGCCAACTTATGGCGAACAAAGCAAAAACCAAAGGAAATGATGGACGGAGTGTTGAACATTGCTAGCAGTCACCCCCAGTCAACTGATCTGGGTTTAATCCATCACCGTTCTTTAGCCCACTCTGCCACCCCAGTTCAGACATGGCCATATGCAAATCAGTCTGACCCTGTGCCTCATGGGAACAGTCCAGCTCGAACTGCCAAGCCATGTCTTCCCTGGACCGGAAACAAGCTTCCTAGGACCGGTTTCTTGTATTTCAGCCGTCTTCAGCCAGGCTTGCTTGAATCCAGTGGCAAAGTGAGCAAGGGACTCAAGTCTGAGCATACCCTGCCAACTTATGGCGAACAAAGCAAAATCCAAATTAAATGATGGACAGAGTGTTGAACATTGCAAGCACTCACCCCCAGTCAACTTATCTGGGTTTAATCCATCACTGTTCTTTAGCCCACTCTGCCACCCCAGTTCAGACATGGCCATATGCAAATCAGTCTGACCCTGTGCCTCATGGGAACAGTCCAGCCCGAACTGCCAAGCCATGTCTTCCCTGGACCGGAAACAAGCTTCCTAGGTCCGGTTTCTGGCATTTCAGCCGTCTTCAGCCAGGCTTGCTTGAATCCAGTGGCAAAGTGAGCAAGGGACTCACGTCTGAGCATACCCTGCCAACATATGGCGAACAAAGCAAAAACCAAAGGAAATGATGGACGGAGTGTTGAACATTGCAAGCACTCACCCCCAGTCAACTGATCTGGGTTTAATCCATCACCATTCTTTAGACCACTCTGCCACCCCAGTTCAGACATGGCCATATGCAAATCACTCTGACCCTGTGCCTCATGGGAACAGTCCAGCCCGAACTGCCAAGCCATGTCTTCCCTGGACCGGAAACAAGCTTCCTAGGACCGGTTTCTGGCATTTCAGCCGTCTTCAGCCAGGCTTGCTTGAATCCAGTGGCAAAGTGAGCAAGGGACTCACGTCTGAGCATACCCTGCCAACTTATGGCGAACAAAGCAAAAACCAAAGGAAATGATGGACGGAGTGTTGAACATTGCAAGCACTCACCCCCAGTCAACTTATCTGGGTTTAATCCATCACTGTTCTTTAGCCCACTCTGCCACCCCAGTTCAGACATGGCCATATGCAAATCAGTCTGACCCTGTGCCTCATGGGAACAGTCCAGCCCGAACTGCCAAGCCATGTCTTCCCTGGACCGGAAACAAGCTTCCTAGGACCGGTTTCTGGCATTTCAGCCGTCTTCAGCCAGGCTTGCTTGAATCCAGTGGCAAAGTGAGCAAGGGACTCACGTCTGAGCATACCCTGCCAACATATGGCGAACAAAGCAAAAACCAAAGGAAATGATGGACGGAGTGTTGAACATTGCAAGCACTCACCCCCAGTCAACTGATCTGGGTTTAATCCATCACCATTCTTTAGCCCACTCTGCCACCCCAGTTCAGACATGGCCATATGCAAATCAATCTGACCCTGTGCCTCATGGGAACAGTCCAGCCCGAACTGCCAAGCCATGTCTTCCCTTGACCGGAAACAAGCTTCCTAGGACCGGTTTCTGGCATTTCAGCCGTCTTCAGCCAGGCTTGCTTGAATCCAGTGGCAAAGTGAGCAAGGGACTCACGTCTGAGCATACCCTGCCAACTTATGGAGAACAAAGCAAAATCCAAATTAAATGATGGACAGAGTGTTGAACATTGCAAGCACTTACCCCCAGTCAACTTATCTGGGTTTAATCCATCACTGTTCTTTAGCCCACTCTGCCACCCCAGTTCAGACATGGCCATATGCAAATCAGTCTGACCCTGTGCCTCATGGGAACAGTCCAGCCCGAACTGCCAAGCCATGTCTTCCCTGGACCGGACACAAGCTTCCTAGGACCGGTTTCTGGCATTTCAGCCGTCTTCAGCCAGGCTTGCTTGAATCCAGTGGCAAAGTGAGCAAGAGACTCACGTCTGAGCATACCCTGCCAACATATGGCGAACAAAGCAAAAACCAAAGGAAATGATGGACGGAGTGTTGAACATTGCAAGCACTCACCCCCAGTCAACTGATCTGGGTTTAATCCATCACCATTCTTTAGCCCACTCTGCCTCCCCAGCTCAGACATGGCCATATGCAAATCAGTCTGACCCTGTGCCTCATGGGAACAGTCCAGCCCGAACTGCCAAGCCATGTCTTCCCTGGACCGGAAACAAGCTTCCTAGGACCGGTTTCTGGCATTTCAGCCGTCTTCAGCCAGGCTTGCTTGAATCCAGTGGCAAAGTGAGCAAGGGACTCACGTCTGAGCATACCCTGCCAACTTATGGCGAACAAAGCAAAAACCAAAGGAAATGATGGACGGAGTGTTGAACATTGCAAGCACTCACCCCCAGTCAACTGATCTGGGTTTAATCCATCACCGTTCTTTAGCCCACTCTGCCACCCCAGTTCAGACATGGCCATATGCAAATCAGTTTGACCCTGTGCCTCATGGGAACAGTCCAGGCCGAAGTTTCAAACCTTGTCTTCCCTGGACCGGAAACAAGTTTCCAAGGACTGGTTTCTGGCATTTCAGCCGTCTTCAGCCAGGCTTGCTTGAATCCAGTGGCAAAGTGAGCAAGGGACTCACGTCTGAGCATACCCTGCCAACATATGGCGAACAAAGCAAAAACCAAAGGAAATGATGGACGGAGTGTTGAACATTGCAAGCACTCACCCCCAGTCAACTGATCTGGGTTTAATCCATCACCATTCTTTAGCCCACTCTGCCACCCCAGTTCAGACATGGCCATATGCAAATCAGTCTGACCCTGTGCCTCATGGGAACAGTCCAGCCCGAACTGCCAAGCCATGTCTTCCCTGGACCGGAAACAAGCTTCCTAGTACCGGTTCCTGGCATTTCAGCCGTCTTCAGCCAGGCTTGCTTGAATCCAGTGGCAAAGTGAGCAAGGGACTCACGTCTGAGCATACCCTGCCAACTTATGGCGAACAAAGCAAAAACCAAAGGAAATGATGGACGGAGTGTTGAACATTGCAAGCACTCCCCCCCCAGTCAACTGATCTGGGTTTAATCCATCACCGTTCTTTAGCCCACTCTGCCACCCCCGTTCAGACATGGCCATATGCAAATCAGTCTGACCCTGTGCCTCATGGGAACAGTCCAGCCCGAAGTTCCAAACCTTGTCTTCCCTGGACCGGAAACAAGTTTCCAAGGACTGGTTTCTGGCATTTCAGCCGTCTTCAGCCAGGCTTGCTTGAATCCAGTGGCAAAGTGAGCAAGGGACTCACGTCTCAGCATATTCTGCCAACTTATGGCGAAAAAAGCAAAAACCAAAGGAAATGATGGACGGAGTGTTGAACATTGCAAGCACTCACCCCCGATCAACTTATCTGGGTTTAATCCATCACTGTTCTTTAGCCCACTCTGCCACCCCAGTTCAGACATGGCCATATGAAAATCAGTCTGACCCTGTGCCTCATGGGAACAGTCCAGCCCTAACTGCCAAGCCATGTCTTCCCTGGACCGGAAACAAGCTTCCTAGGACCGGTTTCTGGTATTTCAGCCGTCTTCAGCCAGGCTTGCTTGAATCCAGTGGCAAAGTGAGCAAGGGACTCACGTCTGAGCATACCCTGCCAACTTATGGTGAACAAAGCAAAATCCAAATTAAATGATGGACGGAGTGTTGAACATTGCAAGCACTCACCCCCAGTCAACTTATCTGGGTTTAATCCATCACTGTTCTTTAGCCCACTCTGCCACCCCAGTTCAGACATGGCCATATGCAAATCAGTCTGACCCTGTGCCTCATGGGAACAGTCCAGCCCGAACTGCCAAGCCATGTCTTCCCTGGACCGGAAACAAGCTTCCTAGGACCGGTTTCTGGCATTTCAGCCGTCTTCAGCCAGGCTTGCTTGAATCCAGTGGCAAAGTGAGCAAGGGACTCACGTCTGAGCATACCCTGCCAACATATGGGGAACCAGGCAAAAACCAAAGGAAATGATGGACGGAGTGTTGAACATTGCAAGCACTCACCCCCAGTCAACTGATCTGGGTTTAATCCATCACCATTCTTTAGCCCACTCTGCCACCCCAGTTCAGACATGGCCATATGCAAATCAGTCTGACCCTGTGCCTCATGGGAACAGTCCAGCCCGAACTGCCAAGCCATGTCTTCCCTGGACCGGAAACAAGCTTCCTAGGACCGGTTTCTGGCATTTCCGCCGTCTTCAGCCAGGCTTGCTTGAATCCAGTGGCAAAGTGAGCAAGGGACTCACGTCTGAGCATACCCTGCCAACTTATGGCGAACAAAGCAAAAACCAAAGGAAATGATGGATGGAGTGTTGAACATTGCAAGCATTCACCCCCAATCAACTGATCTGGGTTTAATCCATCACCGTTCTTTAGCCCACTCTGCCACCCCAGTTCAGACATGGCCATATGCAAATCAGTCTGACCCTGTGCCTCATGGGAACAGTCCAGCCCGAAGTTCCAAACCTTGTCTTCCCTGGACCGGAAACAAGTTTCCAAGGACTGGTTTCTGGCATTTCAGCCGTCTTCAGCCAGGCTTGCTTGAATCCAGTGGCAAAGTGAGCAAGGGACTCACGTCTCAGCATACCCTGCCAACTTATGGCGAACAAAGCAAAAACCAAAGGAAATGATGGACGGAGTGTTGAACATTGCAAGCACTCACCCCCAGTCAACTGATCTGGGGTTAATCCATCACCGTTCTTTAGCCCACTCTGCCACCCCAGTTCAGACATGGCCATATGCAAATCAGTTTTTCCCTGTGCTTCATGGGAACAGTCCAGCCCGAAGTGCCAAGCCATGTCTTCCCTGGACCGGAAACAAGCTTCCTAGGACCGGTTTCTGGCATTTCAGCCGTCTTCAGCCAGGCTTGCTTGAATCCAGTGGCAAAGTGAGCAAGGGACTCACGTCTGAGCATACCCTGCCAACTTATGGCGAACAAAGCAAAAACCAAAGGAAATGATGGACGGAGTGTTGAACATTGCTAGCACTCACCCCCAGTCAACTGATCTGGGTTTAATCCATCACCGTTCTTTAGCCCACTCTGCCACCCCAGTTCAGACATGGCCATATGCAAATCAGTCTGACCCTGTGCCTCATGGGAACAGTCCAGCCCGAACTGCCAAGCCATGTCTTCCCTGGACCGGAAACAAGCTTCCTAGGACCGGTTTATTGTATTTCAGCCGTCTTCAGCCAGGCTTGCTTGAATCCAGTGGCAAAGTGAGCAAGGGACTCAAGTCTGAGCATACCCTGCCAACTTATGGCGAACAAAGCAAAATCCAAATTAAATGATGGACGGAGTGTTGAACATTGCAAGCACTCACCCCCAGTCAACTTATCTGGGTTTAATCCATCACTGTTCTTTAGCCCACTCTGCCACCCCAGTTCAGACATGGCCATATGCAAATCAGTCTGACCCTGTGCCTCATGGGAACAGTCCAGCCCGAACTGCCAAGCCATGTCTTCCCTGGACCGGTTTCTGGCATTTCAGCCGTCTTCAGCCAGGCTTGCTTGAATCCAGTGGCAAAGTGAGCAAGGGACTCACGTCTGAGCATACCCTGCCAACATATGGCGAACAAAGCAAAAACCAAAGGAAATGATGGACAGAGTGTTGAACATTGCAAGCACTCACCCCCAGTCAACTGATCTGGGTTTAATCCATCACCATTCTTTAGCCCACTCTGCCACCCCAGTTCAGACATGGCCATATGCAAATCAGTCTGACCCTGTGCCTCATGGGAACAGTCCAGCCCGAACTGCCAAGCCATGTCTTCCCTGGACCGGAAACAAGCTTCCTAGGACCGGTTTCTGGCATTTCAGCCGTCTTCAGCCAGGCTTGCTTGAATACAGTGGCAAAGTGAATTTTTTTAACGAAAGAGGAAGGTGCACCAGTAAGAAGTCCAAAACAATATGGAGAGTCCTTATTATGTTTCTTTAATCCTTGTATATTTTCTTAAAAACAGACATCAGCCAACGCGTTTCGTTCTATAAGACAAGAACTTCTTCAGGGCTGAAACAAGTAACAAACAAATATACAGACATAACTACATTGATATAAAAAAATATATAGTCATACACTATATTGTAAACGACAAAGAAGCACATAGGACCATACAGAACGACATTGATATATACACAAATATTCATACAATACATATATATATATATACAAAAATACATCAAACCTTTGTACTATAAAAACATGCAAATACATTCAAATATCATGAATAGTATAAAATCCAATAACAACCATTAATTCAAAGAATAAAGTCCATTGTGAATATTCCCAAGCTATTTTGAACACTTATATATTCATATTTTTCAAGAATATATAAACAAACATAAACTTAATTGGTGTGCAGCCTATCGAAAATACCCCAACAGAAAAGTTAAAAATGGGGGAAGGTATATATAATTAAAGCGATCTCACCTCTACTTTAGCGAAGTTGGATTCCCGCAAATATCAATCTGTTTCCACACGATCAATAGATCGGTATTGTAATAAAATTCAGTAAAGAATTCAAGGATGTATATAACATTGAGTCATACAGATGTCTTTCAAAAGGTCTAAAGGTTTGGTAACCGAGAAGAAAAGAGAAAAAAATATTCTTCAATAGAAAAACCGCGAAAATAAAAAGTAAACACGAACAATAAATTTTGCTCGTAGGTACGCAAAATGAATGGTTGTCAATAATCAACAAAAATAAATAAGCAACAAACTTGTATATGTTTAATCCATAAAATATTATCAGCGATTCAATTTATATACAGCATGCCAATGTGTATTTAAAACGAGATATCCAATTGATTAAACCATATTATGGTCATACTAGAGAATAGTCCCAAATAATAGCTCACCTAAATAATGTTGGAAATTCACTTGAAAAATATAATTGAGACCATCGATAAAGGATGCCAGTATGTCCTTTAAGTCATGACGCCAAGTGGCATGAGTCTGAATGTTAATTGAACATTTCAGAGCGCTAGGATATAAACAAAGCGAGAGGAAAGCGATGAATGAAGGAAAAGTACACAAAAGTAAAAAACAGCAATAATTGAAAAAACAAAAAAATATAATAATAATCAAATCAAAATAATTTGCTATAAGTATGAGAAATAAGCATGACCACAGTGCTAGTAGTCACAAATAGAATAAATTCTTCTTAAGATTGATAAATATTCAAACAACGCTAGGGCGCTTGGTCACAGGATACAGTCACGAATTAAGAATTAATTCAAGTTGTCAAACCTATGTAATGCTATTCTATTGGCATAGCATAAAAACCCATAAGGCATGTAACATGTATATCTCCAAAACATGTTTGAACACGGTATCGCTGACCCCAATATAAGGCAAAAAGTGCTGTTGACTATCGATCCCTACTAAACGTCTGACCGTAAAGTTAGGTAGCGAGTAACTGCAACAGAATTACCAGTTACCAGTATTCAAAAGGACGAGTGATTTAGGCGAAATGAAAGCTTACCTTTTCCTGATACGAAAAGCAGCGAAAGGAGTAACGCGATCAAACAGCACACCTGTGTGTTCACAGGTTACCGCGGGAATGCTATTTAAATCTATTGCCGGAAATGAGGTGGCGCCACCCAAAGTATAAATTGGAGGGCCTGTAAATAAAGGCGCCATATTGGAATGGCGTAAAGCGAGCATCAGAAAATGTAAACCTAAAAATAAAAACGGCTTTGAATATATAAAGAAGAAAGTAAATGACCAAAAATTCCAAAAGTAATAACTAAGGCATTACCATCTGCCAATATGTAAACAGAGAGGAAGAAATAGAAACAATAATATATAACGTAAATAGAAAAAATAATTATTAATATATCGCGTCCAAAATGTAACGAGACCTGAGTGGAATACTCCCACTTGATCATAATTGCAGATGCGGAACGCATGGTCCGGATAGTGCTGGTGAACCGAATATCTGAAAAAAACGGCTACATATATTGTAAAATCGGCCGAGAAGCGCCATATTTAAGTGATATAATAATCACACTTAATCACAAATGTGAATTCGGATCTTATTGCCGGAATAGTATTATTAGACCGGACATCTGAAAGATACAAGCACATGTAATATACAGTCGAGCAAAATGTGCCGTATTTGAGTGATGTATAAGTCAGGCATAGTTGTGTATGCAGTATTTACGGGCCAGACAAAAGTAATATATTTGGGACTGAAAAAGAAATGTTGTATATATCTTAATTGATTGGAGGTAATATATCTCCACCTATATTGTCGAAATAGATGTCTTTACAAAGAAGAATATATTTATTATTTGTACCACATCCCAGATATATACTGGGAGTGAGAAAATAGACAATAGCACTATGGACATACACACATGAAAAGAGAAAGGAAAAATACAATCTAAAAAATATATATATGTAAGTGATGCATCGGACAGATATGAACTGATCCCAGATCATATCCAAATGATTAAATACACATATTGGTTATGACCGTGTATCGTCACGAACATAGAACAGAGGCTCAGCTTAAATAAAAAAAATATAGTTCAACCATCATAAAAAATAATGCATCTCGGTATCAGAATTGTGTCCCAAGGTGGCAGCTCGTAGACGACAAATCCATTTAGATTCACATTGTCTCAGTATCAACTCTCTATTTTGTCCTCTTTTGCCTCCAGGAATATGTTCTATTCCATGGAACCAAAAAGAAGAAGGGCAGTCTGTATGTTTCATCCTGTAATGTTCAGTGATGGGGTATCTGGTATCATTATTTATTAGTGCTCTCCTATGTTCTTGTATACGTGCTTTTAAAGGGCGGATGGTACTACCCACGTAAATGATGTCACAGTCACATCCCAGGATATATACAACATGGGTAGTATTACAATTGATAAATTCGTTGATGTTAAACGTTCGTACACAGTTGTACGAGAAGCTTTTTGTTTTATTTTTACCCATGGGGCATACATTACAGCTACCGCAAACAAAGAATCCTTTAGGTTTGTTTGGAAGCCAAGTACCACTTGTTTGTGGGGAGGTAATATAACTGGGACACAGATCGTTTCTCAAGGAAACGCCTTTTTTGTATGTAACACTAGGCATTAAGGAAATACTATCTTTGAGTCCATCAATGGAAGTCAAAAGATGCCAATTCTTTCTTAGAGCTCTAAATATACCATCACTATGTGTAGTGTATTGAGTAATAAATCTTGCCATGTTGTTAGATTTGTCACCAATTTTGTTTTTGTCCAGTAATGTTGCATCCCTGGTTGAGGACAAAATTCTTCTTTCAGCATTATCAAGAATCTTCTTACTGTAACCTCTGGTTTGAAATCTTTTTTTAGTTTCACTGACATTTAAGAGAAAATTGTTCTCCTCGCTGCAATTCCTTCTAATGCGTACAAATTCCCCAAAGGGGATGTTCTTAATTACTGAACTTGCATGGGCACTAGAGGCATGTAAAACTGAATTGCATGCAGTCTCCTTTCTATAGAGTTTACTTTGGATCATGTCATTTTCAACATAAAAGTTGATATCAAGAAAATTCATACTGCTTTTATGGTAAGACATAGTCAGTTTTACATTGAACACATTATCATTTAGATATGTGTGGTATTGCTCCAATTTTTCAACAGAACCGGCCCAGAGACAGATGATATCGTCTATGTACCTCCCCCAGAATACAATGTATTCGGTCCAGGGGGAGGCACATCGGGCCCAGGCATGCTCCTTCTCGTACCCCCCCATGAAGAGGCAGGCATACGAAGGAGCAAACCTGGAACCCATCGCCGAGCCCTTGATCTGCTGATACCACTGGTTGTCATGTAGGAAAAAGTTGTTCATTAGTATAATATTGACCATCTCAATGACCATCTCGTTATGTTCGTAACGCTCCGCACCTTCCCGGTCCAAAAAAGAGCGTAGTGCCATTAAGCCAAATTTTTGGTGGATACACGTGTAAAGACTTTCAACATCAAATGTTACAAAGAGTAATTCCTCAGACCATTGAAAGTCTTTGAGTTTGACAAGAATATCTTTACTATCCTTTACGTAAGATGGTAAGTCCAATACATATTTGCATATTTGAAGATCTACAAAGTGTGAAAGTTTTTCTGTGGGTGAACCAACTCCCGAAATGATAGGTCTTCCTGGGGGGAATTGTCCCCCCTTGTGTATTTTCGGTAGAATATATATACAAGGGAATGAAGGACATTCAACCTTTAAGAATCTATATTCATCCTCTGATAGTAATGAGATATCCCTCCATTCGACCAGTGTGGAGTTGATCATAGTGGAAAGGGCAGGTATTGGGTTATTTTTAACCTGCCTGTAACATGTGTTATCCTTTAGTTGTCTATTGATTTCATTGAGATAGTCTGTGCGATTCATAATGACTACATTTCCCCCTTTATCTGCCTCGCGTATCACTATGGTATCATCATCTTTTAAACGCTGCAGGGCCTGTCTTTCTTCAAGGGAAATGTTCTGCGTTTTGCGTGGTTTATATTTATTAGGTGTTTCAAATGCATAGAATTCTTCAGTCATTTTTTTATAGAAGATATCAATGTTTGGATCGTATCCAAATGTAGGTACAAATTTGGATTTAGGACGTAAACCACTATCATTATGGGCATCTTGACAAACATTAAATTCATTCAACAGAGAGGGTATATCACTTGGACAGTCATCACAAATAGACAAAAGACATTGGATATTCTTAATGTCCGCTATTGTATGAGAGCTAGACTCAGTAGTTGTTACATTAATGTTCTGTTCATGTGGTTTGTTCGAAAAATAGTCACGGAGTTTAAGATTTCGAACAAATTTATAAAGATCCACATGTATGTTAACCAAATCACCACATTGAGTAGGACAAAAGTTCAAACCTTTGCTTAGGATACGGATCTCATTGTTATCAAGAATTTTATTGGAAAGATTGACAATTTTCAAAGTATGCTCATCTTCATTAGCAACAATATCATCAGATATTAAATCATGTTTCACTTTTTGGCCTTGGTCGATGTATCCCCCTTGCCTATTGTAGCCTTGATGTTTCCTTTTGGACCTCCTCCCACCGCGCCTGATCTTAACTGTTCCTGCTTTTGTTGTAGTCTGTTGGAGATGCGTAATTTCGCAAGTTCTTTTTGAAAGGGCGATGCCCCTTCCCCTAAAGGGATGTCCTGCGCTACAGAGGTTGATGCAACACTCCCTTGTGATGAGATAGATATATTGCTAGTTGATCCAGTATCATCACTCTCTCCCTTGTCATCTCTGTTCCTTTTCTTGTCCTCAAGCCCTTGTACATTATCAAACTTTTTGTGAAAAGTATAAATTCTACCATCACGGTAGTCTCGGTCGTCCCTCTTAATCTTTCTGAGTTTTTTATCTCTAAGGTATGTCTGGTGATTATCTATAACCTGTTTCAAGATGTTATAATTTTTCTCGACTAGATCTTTCTCAGCCATATCATTAATCTGCTTTTCAATCACTGCAATCTCCTCCTGCAACTTTTCCCCTTTTTCCCTCGCATGTTTCACCAAAATTTTCATCATAATCTGTGATGCTCCCTCCAGATTGCCTTCCCATTCCTGAAGTAAGGCATCACTAAGATCCTCAAATGTTGGGAAAATCAGGATGCGTAACCCTCTTGGCACCTTGCCATTTTCTATATATTGTTGGAGGGTTACGCCATCCCACCACCTGCTTAATTCCGCTTTTTTAAGGCGTTCTAGTTTGATAAACAGGGTTTTAAGACTGGTCCTATGTGTAGTTTCCTCAGTCACTGTCTCCTTAGAGGTACTCGTCCCAAAGAGATTGTATGCCATCTCCTCACGACCATCATTAAATTTAGACATTGGTATCAAAACTGTCACAAACAATTTATATATTAGACGAGTGCAAGAACGGTCAAAATAGAAAATACTTAACACAAAGCACCACCACGGCTGACCACCGGTTCTGCACCTCAGTCTTACTGTATACAAAAATATAAGTCCTGTGCACAATTCTTCCAAAAGTCCGCCGCAGAAGGACTTTACTGATTTACAGATATAAAGACTTTTTTAACGAAAGAGGAAGGTGCACCAGTAAGAAGTCCAAAACAATATGGAGAGTCCTTATTATGTTTCTTTAATACTTGTATATTTTCTTAAAAACAGACATCAGCCAACGCGTTTCGTTCTATAAGACAAGAACTTCTTCAGGGCTGAAACAAGTAACAAACAAATATACAGACATAACTACATTGATATAAAAAAATATATAGTCATACACTATATTGTAAACGACAAAGAAGCACATAGGACCATACAGAACGACATTGATATATACACAAATATTCATACAATACATATATATATATATACAAAAATACATCAAACCTTTGTACTATAAAAACATGCAAATACATTCAAATATCATGAATAGTATAAAATCCAATAACAACCATTAATTCAAAGAATAAAGTCCATTGTGAATATTCCCAAGCTATTTTGAACACTTATATATTCATATTTTTCAAGAATATATAAACAAACATAAACTTAATTGGTGTGCAGCCTATCGAAAATACCCCAACAGAAAAGTTAAAAATGGGGGAAGGTATATATAATTAAAGCGATCTCACCTCTACTTTAGCGAAGTTGGATTCCCGCAAATATCAATCTGTTTCCACACGATCAATAGATCGGTATTGTAATAAAATTCAGTAAAGAATTCAAGGATCTATATAACATTGAGTCATACAGATGTCTTTCAAAAGGTCTAAAGGTTTGGTAACCGAGAAGAAAAGAGAAAAAAATATTCTTCAATAGAAAAACCGCGAAAATAAAAAGTAAACACGAACAATAAATTTTGCTCGTAGGTACGCAAAATGAATGGTTGTCAATAATCAACAAAAATAAATAAGCAACAAACTTGTATATGTTTAATCCATAAAATATTATCAGCGATTCAATTTATATACAGCATGCCAATGTGTATTTAAAACGAGATATCCAATTGATTAAACCATATTATGGTCATACTAGAGAATAGTCCCAAATAATAGCTCACCTAAATAATGTTGGAAATTCACTTGAAAAATATAATTGAGACCATCGATAAAGGATGCCAGTATGTCCTTTAAGTCATGACGCCAAGTGGCATGAGTCTGAATGTTAATTGAACATTTCAGAGCGCTAGGATATAAACAAAGCGAGAGGAAAGCGATGAATGAAGGAAAAGTACACAAAAGTAAAAAACAGCAATAATTGAAAAAACAAAAAAATATAATAATAATCAAATCAAAATAATTTGCTATAAGTATGAGAAATAAGCATGACCACAGTGCTAGTAGTCACAAATAGAATAAATTCTTCTTAAGATTGATAAATATTCAAACAATGCTAGGGCGCTTGGTCACAGGATACAGTCACGAATTAAGAATTAATTCAAGTTGTCAAACCTATGTAATGCTATTCTATTGGCATAGCATAAAAACCCATAAGGCATGTAACATGTATATCTCCAAAACATGTTTGAACACGGTATCGCTGACCCCAATATAAGGCAAAAAGTGCTGTTGACTATCGATCCCTACTAAACGTCTGACCGTAAAGTTAGGTAGCGAGTAACTGCAACAGAATTACCAGTTACCAGTATTCAAAAGGACGAGTGATTTAGGCGAAATGAAAGCTTACCTTTTCCTGATACGAAAAGCAGCGAAAGGAGTAACGCGATCAAACAGCACACCTGTGTGTTCACAGGTTACCGCGGGAATGCTATTTAAATCTATTGCCGGAAATGAGGTGGCGCCACCCAAAGTATAAATTGGAGGGCCTGTAAATAAAGGCGCCATATTGGAATGGCGTAAAGCGAGCATCAGAAAATGTAAACCTAAAAATAAAAACGGCTTTGAATATATAAAGAAGAAAGTAAATGACCAAAAATTCCAAAAGTAATAACTAAGGCATTACCATCTGCCAATATGTAAACAGAGAGGAAGAAATAGAAACAATAATATATAACGTAAATAGAAAAAATAATTATTAATATATCGCGTCCAAAATGTAACGAGACCTGAGTGGAATACTCCCACTTGATCATAATTGCAGATGCGGAACGCATGGTCTGGATAGTGCTGGTGAACCGAATATCTGAAAAAAACGGCTACATATATTGTAAAATCGGCCGAGAAGCGCCATATTTAAGTGATATAATAATCACACTTAATCACAAATGTGAATTCGGATCTTATTGCCGGAATAGTATTATTAGACCGGACATCTGAAAGATACAAGCACATGTAATATACAGTCGAGCAAAATGTGCCGTATTTGAGTGATGTATAAGTCAGGCATAGTTGTGTATGCAGTATTTACGGGCCAGACAAAAGTAATATATTTGGGACTGAAAAAGAAATGTTGTATATATCTTAATTGATTGGAGGTAATATATCTCCACCTATATTGTCGAAATAGATGTCTTTACAAAGAAGAATATATTTATTATTTGTACCACATCCCAGATATATACTGGGAGTGAGAAAATAGACAATAGCACTATGGACATACACACATGAAAAGAGAAAGGAAAAATACAATCTAAAAAATATATATATGTAAGTGATGCATCGGACAGATATGAACTGATCCCAGATAATATCCAAATGATTAAATACACATATTGGTTATGACCGTGTATCGTCACGAACATAGAACAGAGGCTCAGCTTAAATAAAAAAAATATAGTTCAACCATCATAAAAAATAATGCATCTCGGTATCAGAATTGTGTCCCAAGGTGGCAGCTCGTAGACGACAAATCCATTTAGATTCACATTGTCTCAGTATCAACTCTCTATTTTGTCCTCTTTTGCCTCCAGGAATATGTTCTATTCCATGGAACCAAAAAGAAGAAGGGCAGTCTGTATGTTTCATCCTGTAATGTTCAGTGATGGGGTATCTGGTATCATTATTTATTAGTGCTCTCCTATGTTCTTGTATACGTGCTTTTAAAGGGCGGATGGTACTACCCACGTAAATGATGTCACAGTCACATCCCAGGATATATACAACATGGGTAGTATTACAATTGATAAATTCGTTGATGTTAAACGTTCGTACACAGTTGTACGAGAAGCTTTTTGTTTTATTTTTACCCATGGGGCATACATTACAGCTACCGCAAACAAAGAATCCTTTAGGTTTGTTTGGAAGCCAAGTACCACTTGTTTGTGGGGAGGTAATATAACTGGGACACAGATCGTTTCAGCCAGGTTTGCTTGAATCCAGTGGCAAAGTGAGCAAGGGACTCACGTCTCAGCATACCCTGCCAACTTATGGCAAAGAAAGCAAAAACCAAAGGAAATGATGGACGGAGTGTTGAACATTGCAAGCACTCACCCCCAGTCAACTGATCTGGGTTTAATCCATCACGTTCTTTAGCCAACTCTGCCACCCCAATTCAGACATGGCCATATGCACATCAGTCTGACCCTGTGCCTCATGGGAACAGTCCAGCCCGAACTGTCAAGCTATGTCTTCCCTGGACCGGAAACAAGCTTCCTAGGACCGGTTTCTGGAATTTCAGCTGTCTTCAGCCAGGCTTGCTTGAATCCAGTGGCAAAGTGAGCAAGGGACTCACGTCTGAGCATACCCTGCCAACTTATGGCGAACAAAGCAAAAACCAAAGGAAATGATGGACGGAGTGTTGAACATTGCAAGCATTCACCCCCAATCAACTGATCTGGGTTTAATCCATCACCGTTCTTTAGCCCACTCTGCCACCCCAGTTCAGACATGGCCATATGCAAATCAGTCTGACCCTGTGCCTCATGGGAACAGTCCAGCCCGAAGTTCCAAACCTTGTCTTCCCTGGACCGGAAACAAGTTTCCAAGGACTGGTTTCTGGCATTTCAGCCATCTTCAGCCAGGCTTGCTTGAATCCAGTGGCAAAGTGAGCAAGGGACTCACGTCTCAGCATACCCTGCCAACTTATGGCGAACAAAGCAAAAACCAAAGGAAATGATGGACGGAGTGTTGAACATTGCAAGCACTCACCCCCAGTCAACTGATCTGGGGTTAATCCATCACCGTTCTTTAGCCCACTCTGCCACCCCAGTTCAGACATGGCCATATGCAAATCAGTTTTTCCCTGTGCCTCATGGGAACAGTCCAGCCCGAAGTCCCAAGCCATGTCTTCCCTGGACCGGAAACAAGCTTCCTAGGACCGGTTTCTGGCATTTCAGCCGTCTTCAGCCAGGCTTGCTTGAATCCAGTGGCAAAGTGAGCAAGGGACTCACGTCTGAGCATACCCTGCCAACTTATGGCGAACAAAGCAAAAACCAAAGGAAATGATGGACGGAGTGTTGAACATTGCTAGCACTCACCCCCAGTCAACTGATCTGGGTTTAATCCATCACCGTTCTTTAGCCCACTCTGCCACCCCAGTTCAGACATGGCCATATGCAAATCAGTCTGACCCTGTGCCTCATGGGAACAGTCCAGCCCGAACTGCCAAGCCATGTCTTCCCTGGACCGGAAACAAGCTTCCTAGGACCGGTTTCTGGCATTTCAGCCGTCTTCAGCCAGGCTTGCTTGAATCCAGTGGCAAAGTGAGCAAGGGACTCACGTCTGAGCATACCCTGCCAACATATGGCGAACAAAGCAAAAACCTAAGGAAATGATGGACGGAGTGTTGAACATTGCAAGCACTCACCCCCAGTCAACTGATCTGGGTTTAATCCATCACCATTCTTTAGACCACTCTGCCACCCCAGTTCAGACATGGCCATATGCAAATCAGTCTGACCCTGTGCCTCATGGGAACAGTCCAGCTTGAACTGCCAAGCCATGTCTTCCCTGGACCGGAAACAAGCTTCCTAGGACCGGTTTCTGGCATTTCAGCCGTCTTCAGCCAGGCTTGCTTGAATCCAGTGGCAAAGTGAGCAAGGGACTCACGTCTGAGCATACCCTGCCAACTTATGGCGAACAAAGCAAAAACCAAAGGAAATGATGGACGGAGTGTTGAACATTGCAAGCACTCACCCCCAGTCAACTGATCTGGGTTTAATCCATCACCGTTCTTTAGCCCACTCTGCCACCCCAGTTCAGACATGGCCATATGCAAATCAGTCTGACCCTGTGCCTCATGGGAACAGTCCAGCCCGAAGTTCCAAACCTTGTCTTCCCTGGACCGGAAACAAGTTTCCAAGGACTGGTTTCTGGCATTTCAGCCGTCTTCAGCCAGGCTTGCTTGAATCCAGTGGCAAAGTGAGCAAGGGACTCACGTCTCAGCATATCCTGCCAACTTATGGCGATCAAAGCAAAAACCAAAGGAAATGATGGATGAGTGTTGAACATTGCAAGCACTCACCCCCACTCAACTGATCTGGGTTTAATCCATCACCGTTCTTTAGCCCACTCTGCCACCCCAGTTCAGACATGGCCATATGCAAATCAGTCTGACCCTGTGCCTCATGGGAACAGTCCAGACCGAACTGCCAAGCCATGTCTTCCCTGGACCGGAAACAAGCTTCCTAGGACCGGTTTCTGGTATTTCAGCCGTCTTCAGCCAGGCTTGCTTGAATCCAGTGGCAAAGTGAGCAAGGGACTCACGTCTGAGCATACCCTGCCAACTTATGGCGAACAAAGCAAAATCCAAATTAAATGATGGACGGAGTGTTGAACATTGCAAGCACTCACCCCCAGTCTATTTATCTGGGTTTAATCCATCACTGTTCTTTAGCCCACTCTGCCACCCCAGTTCAGACATGGCCATATGCAAATCAGTCTGACCCTGTGCCTCATGGGAACAGTCCAGCCCGAACTGCCAAGCCATGTCTTCCCTGGACCGGAAACAAGCTTCCTAGGACCGGTTTCTGGCATTTCAGCCGTCTTCAGCCAGGCTTGCTTGAATCCAGTGGCAAAGTGAGCAAGGGACTCACGTCTGAGCATACCCTCCAACATATGGCGAACAAAGCAAAAACCAAAGGAAATGATGGACGGAGTGTTGAACATTACAAGCACTCACCCCCAGTCAACTGATCTGGGTTTAATCCATCACCATTCTTTAGCCCACTCTGCCACCCCAGTTCAGACATGGCCATATGCAAATCAGTCTGACCCTGTGCCTCATGGGAACAGTCCAGCCCGAACTGCCAAGCCATGTCTTCCCTGGACCGGAAACAAGCTTCCTAGGACCGGTTTCTGGCATTTCAGCCGTCTTCAGCCAGGCTTGCTTGAATCCAGTGGCAAAGTGAGCAAGGGACTCACGTCTGAGCATACCCTGCCAACTTATGGCGAACAAAGCAAAAACCAAAGGAAATGATGGACGGAGTGTTGAACATTGCAAGCACTCACCCCCAGTCAACTGATCTGGGTTTAATCCATCACCGTTCTTTAGCCCACTCTGCCACCCCAGTTCAGACATGGCCATATGCAAATCAGTCTGACCCTGTGCCTCATGGGAACAGTCCAGGCCGAAGTTCCAAACCTTGTCTTCCCTGGACCGGAAACAAGTTTCCAAGGACTGGTTTCTGGCATTTCAACCGTCTTCAGCCAGGCTTGCTTGAATCCAGTGGCAAAGTGAGCAAGGGACTCACGTCTCAGCATACCCTGCCAACTTATGGCAAACAAAGCAAAAACCAAAGGAAATGATGGACGGAGTGTTGAACATTGCAAGCACTCACCCCCAGTCAACTGATCTGGGTTTAATCCATCACCGTTCTTTCGCCCACTCTGCCACCCCAGTTCAGACATGGCCATATGCAAATCAGTTTGACCCTGTGCCTCATGGGAACAGTCCAGCCCGAAGTGCCAAGCCATGTCTTCCCTGGACCGGAAACAAGCTTCCTAGGACCGGTTTCTGGCATTTCAGCCGTCTTCAGCCAGGCTTGCTTGAATCCAGTGGCAAAGTGAGCAAGGGACTCACGTCTGAGCATACCCTGCCAACTTATGGCGAACAAAGCAAAAACCAAAGGAAATGATGGACGGAGTGTTGAACATTGCAAGCACTCACCCCCAGTCAACTGATCTAGGTTTAATCCATCACCGTTCTTTAGCCCACTCTGCCACCCCAGTTCAGACATGGCCATATGCACATCAGTCTGACCCTGTGCCTCATGGGAACAGTCCAGCCTGAACTGTCAAGCCATGTCTTCCCTGGACCGGAAACAAGATTCCTAGGACCGGTTTCTGGCATTTCAGCCGTCTTCAGCCAGGCTTGCTTGAATCCAGTGGCAAAGTGAGCAAGGGACTCACGTCTGAGCATACCCTGCCAACTTATGGAGAACAAAGCAAACACCAATGGAAATGATGGACGGAGTGTTGAACATTGCAAGCACTCACCCCCAGTCAACTGATCTGGGTTTAATCCATCACCGTTCTTTAGCCCACTCTGCCACCCCAGTTCAGACATGGCCATATGCAAATCAGTCTGACCCTGTGCCTCATGGGAACAGTCCAGCCCGAACTGCCAAGCCATGTCTTCCCTGGACCAGAAACAAGCTTCCTAGGACCGGTTTCTGGCATTTCATCATCATCAACATCTTTATTTCGATCACAATGGATCATAAAAGAGTGCAATAAAAATGCATAAAAACAATTTTACACATTAAGAACAATTGATAGAGCTAAAATAGATAAGAGCGTTCATAAGTTAAAAAAACATTCAATTGATCACGTGTTCATGTTGGACTTGATAAAGCGATTTCTGACAAACCACATTGCAGTTAAAAATTTGGCAACAGCGAATACAGTGGTAGCTGAAAGGTCTGTCTTTAAAAATCTATATGCAGGAATATAACTCCTGATACCCAAATTTCTCAGGAGTGGAATGAGCCAATACTTGCGAGATCTATTATATGTTGAACAGAAGAATATTATATGCAGGTCATTCTCCCGCAAATTTGCACATGTTGGGCAATGGGCTGTAGTGGGTATTTTAGCCCAGTGTTGTGTACGTGCCCTCAGAGGAAGGGTGCCGTATCACCACTGCATGAATAGTTTCCTTGTTAGTGTGGGACCAACGTTGTCTAAAATGGTCTCCAAACTATACATGTCTTTTATGGCAAAAAAGTGGTTAGATAGGGATCCCTCACGTGTCGTCTCCATTATGACACGCAACTTATGCTCAAAGTAAGCATTTACCAGGAGTTTGCGTGGAGTCCTGCAACATGCATTCTCCGGATCTAGCCACAGCTCCAATCTTCCCAAGATTTCAAAAGTGTTCTTCACGTATTTTAACCACGGTATTTCTGCCGCTTTTGGGAAGCGCAGAATCTCGGCGAGTTCGGCCCGATAGTTTGATAATTCCGGCGAGCTCCATATCCTACGCCAGAAAATCAAAGGTCTAAGGCCCAACTCCTCCGTGATGGATCTAAGGCCCAAGTCGAGTCTTAAAGGGAAGAGTGGGGTGTTAGTTGGTAATGCTACCAGTTGTCTTATAAAGTTGTTCTCGGCTATCAGTAATTTCTGGTCAGCTGTGTGTCCCCATATCTCACCCCCATATAAAACTGCCCCTCTAGCCTGTGTTTTGTAGATTTGGAGTGGTGGGCCAAATGGTTTGTAAGTTCAGACATGGCCATATGCAAATCAGTCTGACCCTGTGCCTCATGGGAACAGTCCAGCCCGAAGTGCCAAGCCATGTCTTCCCTGGACCGGAAACAAGTTTCCAAGGACTGGTTTCTCGCATTTCAGCCGTCTTCAGCCAGGCTTGCTTGAATCCAGTGGCAAAGTGAGCAAGGGACTCACGTCTGAGCATACCCTGCCAACTTATGGCGAACAAAGCAAAAACCAAAGGAAATGATGGACGGAGTGTTGAACATTGCAAGCACTCACCCCCAGTCAACTGATCTGGGTTTAATCCATCACCGTTCTTTAGCCCACTCTGCCACCCCAGTTCAGACATGCCCATATGCACATCAGTCTGACCCTGTGCCTCATGGGAACAGTCCAGCCCGAACTGTCAAGCCATGTCTTCCCTGGACCGGAAACAAGCTTCCTAGGACAGGTTTCTGGCATTTCAGCCGTCTTCAGCCAGGCTTGCTTGAATCCAGTGGCGAAGTGAGCAAGGTTCTCACGTCTGAGCATACCCTGCCAACTTATGGAGAACAAAGTAAACACCAATGGAAATGATGGACGGAGTGTTGAACATTGCAAGCACTCACCCCCAGTCAACTGATCTGGGTTTAATCCATCACCGTTCTTTAGCCCACTCTGCCACCCCAGTTCAGACATGGCCATATGCAAATCAGTCTGACCCTGTGCCTCATGGGAACAGTCCAGCCCGAACTGCCAAGCCATGTCTTCCCTGGACCGGAAACAAGCTTCCTAGGACCGGTTTCTGGTATTTCAGCCGTCTTCAGCCAGGCTTGCTTGAATCCAGTGGCAAAGTGAGCAAGGGACTCACGTCTGAGCATACCCTGCCAACTTATGGCGAACAAAGCAAAATCCAAATTAAATGATGGACGGAGTGTTGAACATTACAAGCACTCACCCCCAGTCAACTGATCTGGGTTTAATCCATCACCATTCTTTAGCCCACTCTGCCACCCCAGTTCAGACATGGCCATATGCAAATCAGTCTGACCCTGTGCCTCATGGGAACAGTCCAGCCCGAACTGCCAAGCCATGTCTTCCCTGGACCGGAAACAAGCTTCCTAGGACCGGTTTCTGGCATTTCAGCCGTCTTCAGCCAGGCTTGCTTGAATCCAGTGGCAAAGTGAGCAAGGGACTCACGTCTGAGCATACCCTGCCAACTTATGGCGAACAAAGCAAAAACCAAAGGAAATGATGGACGGAGTGTTGAACATTGCAAGCACTCACCCCCAGTCAACTGATCTGGGTTTAATCCATCACCGTTCTTTAGCCCACTCTGCCACCCCAGTTCAGACATGGCCATATGCAAATCAGTCTGACCCTGTGCCTCATGGGAACAGTCCAGGCCGAAGTTCCAAACCTTGTCTTCCCTGGACCGGAAACAAGTTTCCAAGGACTGGTTTCTGGCATTTCAACCGTCTTCAGCCAGGCTTGCTTGAATCCAGTGGCAAAGTGAGCAAGGGACTCACGTCTCAGCATACCCTGCCAACTTATGGCAAACAAAGCAAAAACCAAAGGAAATGATGGACGGAGTGTTGAACATTGCAAGCACTCACCCCCAGTCAACTGATCTGGGTTTAATCCATCACCGTTCTTTCGCCCACTCTGCCACCCCAGTTCAGACAT
Organism: Triturus cristatus; assembly: GCF_964204655.1. NCBI lineage: Eukaryota > Metazoa > Chordata > Amphibia > Caudata > Salamandridae > Triturus > Triturus cristatus. The sequence continues at coordinate 246,776 of NW_028187389.1, forward strand.
GGCCATATGCAAATCAGTTTGACCCTGTGCCTCATGGGAACAGTCCAGCCCGAAGTGCCAAGCCATGTCTTCCCTGGACCGGAAACAAGCTTCCTAGGACCGGTTTCTGGCATTTCAGCCGTCTTCAGCCAGGCTTGCTTGAATCCAGTGGCAAAGTGAGCAAGGGACTCACGTCTGAGCATACCCTGCCAACTTATGGCGAACAAAGCAAAAACCAAAGGAAATGATGGACGGAGTGTTGAACATTGCAAGCACTCACCCCCAGTCAACTGATCTAGGTTTAATCCATCACCGTTCTTTAGCCCACTCTGCCACCCCAGTTCAGACATGGCCATATGCACATCAGTCTGACCCTGTGCCTCATGGGAACAGTCCAGCCTGAACTGTCAAGCCATGTCTTCCCTGGACCGGAAACAAGATTCCTAGGACCGGTTTCTGGCATTTCAGCCGTCTTCAGCCAGGCTTGCTTGAATCCAGTGGCAAAGTGAGCAAGGGACTCACGTCTGAGCATACCCTGCCAACTTATGGAGAACAAAGCAAACACCAATGGAAATGATGGACGGAGTGTTGAACATTGCAAGCACTCACCCCCAGTCAACTGATCTGGGTTTAATCCATCACCGTTCTTTAGCCCACTCTGCCACCCCAGTTCAGACATGGCCATATGCAAATCAGTCTGACCCTGTGCCTCATGGGAACAGTCCAGCCCGAACTGCCAAGCCATGTCTTCCCTGGACCAGAAACAAGCTTCCTAGGACCGGTTTCTGGCATTTCATCATCATCAACATCTTTATTTCGATCACAATGGATCATAAAAGAGTGCAATAAAAATGCATAAAAACAATTTTACACATTAAGAACAATTGATAGAGCTAAAATAGATAAGAGCGTTCATAAGTTAAAAAAACATTCAATTGATCACGTGTTCATGTTGGACTTGATAAAGCGATTTCTGACAAACCACATTGCAGTTAAAAATTTGGCAACAGCGAATACAGTGGTAGCTGAAAGGTCTGTCTTTAAAAATCTATATGCAGGAATATAACTCCTGATACCCAAATTTCTCAGGAGTGGAATGAGCCAATACTTGCGAGATCTATTATATGTTGAACAGAAGAATATTATATGCAGGTCATTCTCCCGCAAATTTGCACATGTTGGGCAATGGGCTGTAGTGGGTATTTTAGCCCAGTGTTGTGTACGTGCCCTCAGAGGAAGGGTGCCGTATCACCACTGCATGAATAGTTTCCTTGTTAGTGTGGGACCAACGTTGTCTAAAATGGTCTCCAAACTATACATGTCTTTTATGGCAAAAAAGTGGTTAGATAGGGATCCCTCACGTGTCGTCTCCATTATGACACGCAACTTATGCTCAAAGTAAGCATTTACCAGGAGTTTGCGTGGAGTCCTGCAACATGCATTCTCCGGATCTAGCCACAGCTCCAATCTTCCCAAGATTTCAAAAGTGTTCTTCACGTATTTTAACCACGGTATTTCTGCCGCTTTTGGGAAGCGCAGAATCTCGGCGAGTTCGGCCCGATAGTTTGATAATTCCGGCGAGCTCCATATCCTACGCCAGAAAATCAAAGGTCTAAGGCCCAACTCCTCCGTGATGGATCTAAGGCCCAAGTCGAGTCTTAAAGGGAAGAGTGGGGTGTTAGTTGGTAATGCTACCAGTTGTCTTATAAAGTTGTTCTCGGCTATCAGTAATTTCTGGTCAGCTGTGTGTCCCCATATCTCACCCCCATATAAAACTGCCCCTCTAGCCTGTGTTTTGTAGATTTGGAGTGGTGGGCCAAATGGTTTGTAAGTTCAGACATGGCCATATGCAAATCAGTCTGACCCTGTGCCTCATGGGAACAGTCCAGCCCGAAGTGCCAAGCCATGTCTTCCCTGGACCGGAAACAAGTTTCCAAGGACTGGTTTCTCGCATTTCAGCCGTCTTCAGCCAGGCTTGCTTGAATCCAGTGGCAAAGTGAGCAAGGGACTCATGTCTGAGCATACCCTGCCAACTTATGGCGAACAAAGCAAACACCAATGGAAATGATGGACGGAGTGTTGAACATTGCAAGCACTCACCCCCAGTCAACTGATCTGGGTTTAATCCATCACCGGTCTTTAGCCCACTCTGCCACCCCAGTTCAGACATGGCCATATGCAAATCAGTCTGACCCTGTGCCTCATGGGAACAGTCCAGCCCGAAGTGCCAAGCCATGTCTTCCCTGGACCGGAAACAAGCTTCCTAGGACCGGTTTCTGGCATTTCAGCCGTCTTCAGCCAGGCTTGCTTGAATCCAGTGGCAAAGTGAGCAAGGGACTCATGTCTGAGCATACCCTGCCAACTTATGGCGAACAAAGCAAAAACCAAAGGAAATGATGGACGGAGTGTTGAACATTGCAAGCACTCACCCCCAGTCAACTGATCTGGGTTTAATCCATCACCGTTCTTTAGCCCACTCTGCCACCCCAGTTCAGACATGGCCATATGCAAATCAGTCTGACCCTGTGTCTCATGGGAACAGTCCAGCCCGAACTGCCAAGCCATGTCTTCCCTGGACCGGAAACAAGTTTCCAAGGACTGGTTTCTGGCATTTCAGCCGTCTTCAGCCAGGTTTGCTTGAATCCAGTGGCAAAGTGAGCAAGGGACTCACGTCTCAGCATACCCTGCCAACTTATGGCGAACAAAGCAAAAACCAAAGGAAATGATGGACGGAGTGTTGAACATTGCAAGCACTCACCCCCAGTCAACTGATCTGGGTTTAATCCATCACGTTCTTTAGCCAACTCTGCCACCCCAATTCAGACATGGCCATATGCACATCAGTCTGACCCTGTGCCTCATGGGAACAGTCCAGCCCGAACTGTCAAGCTATGTCTTCCCTGGACCGGAAACAAGTTTCCAAGGACTGGTTTCTGGCATTTCAGCCGTCTTCAGCCAGGTTTGCTTGAATCCAGTGGCAAAGTGAGCAAGGGACTCACGTCTGAGCATACCCTGCCAACTTATGGCGAACAAAGCAAAAACCAAAGGAAATGATGGACGGAGTGTTGAACATTGCAAGCACTCACCCCCAGTCAACTGATCTGGGTTTAATCCATCACCGTTCTTTAGCCCACTCTGCCACCCCAGTTCAGACATGGCCATATGCACATCAGTCTGACCCTGTGCCTCATGGGAACAGTCCAGCCCGAACTGTCAAGCCATGTCTTCCCTGGACCGGAAACAAGCTTCCTAGGACAGGTTTCTGGCATTTCAGCCGTCTTCAGCCAGGCTTGCTTGAATCCAGTGGCGAAGTGAGCAAGGTTCTCACGTCTGAGCATACCCTGCCAACTTATGGAGAACAAAGTAAACACCAATGGAAATGATGGACGGAGTGTTGAACATTGCAAGCACTCACCCCCAGTCAACTGATCTGGGTTTAATCCATCACCGTTCTTTAGCCCACTCTGCCACCCCAGTTCAGACATGGCCATATGCAAATCAGTTTGACACTGTGCCTCATGGGAACAGTCCAGCCCGAAGTGCCAAGCCATGTCTTCCCTGGACCGGAAACAAGCTTCCTAGGACCGGTTTCTGGCATTTCAGCCGTCTTCAGCCAGGCTTGCTTGAATCCAGTGGCGAAGTGAGCAATGGACTCACGTCTGAGCATACCCTGCCAACTTATGGCGAACAAAGCAAAAACCAAAGGAAATGATGGACGGAGTGTTGAACATTGCAAGCACTCACCCCCAGTCAACTGATCTAGGTTTAATCCATCACCGTTCTTTAGCCCACTCTGCCACCCCAGTTCAGACATGGCCATATGCACATCAGTCTGACCCTGTGCCTCATGGGAACAGTCCAGCCTGAACTGTCAAGCCATGTCTTCCCTGGACCGGAAACAAGCTTCCTAGGACCGGTTTCTGGCATTTCAGCCGTCTTCAGCCAGGCTTGCTTAAATCCAGTGGCAAAGTGAGCAAGGGACTCACGTCTGAGCATACCCTGCCAACTTATGGAGAACAAAGCAAACACCAATGGAAATGATGGACGGAGTGTTGAACATTGCAAGCACTCACCCCCAGTCAACTGATCTGGGTTTAATCCATCACCGGTCTTTAGCCCACTCTGCCACCCCAGTTCAGACATGGCCATATGCAAATCAGTCTGACCCTGTGCCTCATGGGAACAGTCCAGCCCGAAGTGCCAAGCCATGTCTTCCCTGGACCGGAAACAAGCTTCCTAGGACCGGTTTCTGGCATTTCAGCCGTCTTCAGCCAGGCTTGCTTGAATCCAGTGGCAAAGTGAGCAAGGGACTCATGTCTGAGCATACCCTGCCAACTTATGGCGAACAAAGCAAAAACCAAAGGAAATGATGGACGGAGTGTTGAACATTGCAAGCACTCACCCCCAGTCAACTGATCTGGGTTTAATCCATCACCGTTCTTTAGCCCACTCTGCCACCCCAGTTCAGACATGGCCATATGCAAATCAGTTTGACACTGTGCCTCATGGGAACAGTCCAGCCCGAAGTGCCAAGCCATGTCTTCCCTGGACCGGAAACAAGCTTCCTAGGACCGGTTTCTGGCATTTCAGCCGTCTTCAGCCAGGCTTGCTTGAATCCAGTGGCGAAGTGAGCAATGGACTCACGTCTGAGCATACCCTGCCAACTTATGGCGAACAAAGCAAAAACCAAAGGAAATGATGGACGGAGTGTTGAACATTGCAAGCACTCACCCCCAGTCAACTGATCTAGGTTTAATCCATCACCGTTCTTTAGCCCACTCTGCCACCCCAGTTCAGACATGGCCATATGCACATCAGTCTGACCCTGTGCCTCATGGGAACAGTCCAGCCTGAACTGTCAAGCCATGTCTTCCCTGGACCGGAAACAAGCTTCCTAGGACCGGTTTCTGGCATTTCAGCCGTCTTCAGCCAGGCTTGCTTAAATCCAGTGGCAAAGTGAGCAAGGGACTCACGTCTGAGCATACCCTGCCAACTTATGGAGAACAAAGCAAACACCAATGGAAATGATGGACGGAGTGTTGAACATTGCAAGCACTCACCCCCAGTCAACTGATCTGGGTTTAATCCATCACCGGTCTTTAGCCCACTCTGCCACCCCAGTTCAGACATGGCCATATGCAAATCAGTCTGACCCTGTGCCTCATGGGAACAGTCCAGCCCGAAGTGCCAAGCCATGTCTTCCCTGGACCGGAAACAAGCTTCCTAGGACCGGTTTCTGGCATTTCAGCCGTCTTCAGCCAGGCTTGCTTGAATCCAGTGGCAAAGTGAGCAAGGGACTCATGTCTGAGCATACCCTGCCAACTTATGGCGAACAAAGCAAAAACCAAAGGAAATGATGGACGGAGTGTTGAACATTGCAAGCACTCACCCCCAGTCAACTGATCTGGGTTTAATCCATCACCGTTCTTTAGCCCACTCTGCCACCCCAGTTCAGACATGGCCATATGCAAATCAGTCTGACCCTGTGTCTCATGGGAACAGTCCAGCCCGAACTGCCAAGCCATGTCTTCCCTGGACCGGAAACAAGTTTCCAAGGACTGGTTTCTGGCATTTCAGCCGTCTTCAGCCAGGTTTGCTTGAATCCAGTGGCAAAGTGAGCAAGGGACTCACGTCTCAGCATACCCTGCCAACTTATGGCGAACAAAGCAAAAACCAAAGGAAATGATGGACGGAGTGTTGAACATTGCAAGCACTCACCCCCAGTCAACTGATCTGGGTTTAATCCATCACGTTCTTTAGCCAACTCTGCCACCCCAATTCAGACATGGCCATATGCACATCAGTCTGACCCTGTGCCTCATGGGAACAGTCCAGCCCGAACTGTCAAGCTATGTCTTCCCTGGACCGGAAACAAGCTTCCTAGGACCGGTTTCTGGCATTTCAGCTGTCTTCAGCCAGGCTTGCTTGAATCCAGTGGCAAAGTGAGCAAGGGACTCACGTCTGAGCATACCCTGCCAACTTATGGAGAACAAAGCAAACACCAATGGAAATGATGGACGGAGTGTTGAACATTGCAAGCACTCACCCCCAGTCAACTCATCTGGGTTTAATCCATGACCGTTCTTTAGCCCACTCTGCCACCCCAGTTCAGACATGGCCATATGCAAATCAGTCTGACCATGTGCCTCATGGGAACAGTCCAGCCCGAACTGCCAAGCCATGTCTTCCCTGGACCGGAAACAAGCTTCCTAGGACCGGTTTCTGGCATTTCAGCAGTCTTCAGCCAGGCTTGCTTGAATCCAGTGGCAAAGTGAGCAAGGGACTCACGTCTGAGCATACCCTGCCAACTTATGGCGAACAAAGCAAAAACCAAAGGAAATGATGGACGGAGTGTTGAACATTGCAAGCACTCACCCCCAGTCAACTGATCTGGGTTTAATCCATCACCGTTCTTTAGCCCACTCTGCCACCCCAGTTCAGACATGGCCATATGCAAATCAGTCTGACCCTGTGCCTCATGGGAACAGTCCAGCCCGAACTGCCAAGCCATGTCTTCCCTGGACTGGAAACTAGCTTCCTAGGACCGGTTTCTGGCATTTCAGCCGTCTTCAGCCAGACTTGCTTGAATCCAGTGGCAAAGTGAGCAAGGGACTCACGTCTGAGCATACCCTGCCAACTTATGGCGAACGAAGCAAAAACCAAAGGAAATGATGGACGGAGTGTTCAACATTGCAAGCATTAACCCCCAGGCAACTGATCTGGGTTTAATCCATCACCGTTCTTTAGCCCACTCTGCCACCCCAGTTCAGACATGGCCATATGCAAATCAGTCTGACCCTGTGCCTCATGGGAACAGTCCAGCCCGAACTGCCAAGCCATGTCTTCCCTGGAAAGGAAACAAGCTTCCTAGGACCGGTTTCTGGCATTTCTGCCGTCTTCAGCCAGGCTTGCTTGAATCCAGTGGCAAAGTGAGTAAGGGACTCTCGTCTGAGCATACCCTGCCAACTTATGGCAAACAAAGCAAAAACCAAAGGAAATGATGGACAGAGTGTTGAACATTGCAAGCACTCACCCCCAGTCAACTGATCTGGGTTTAATCCATCACCGTTCTTTAGCCCACTCTGTCACCCCAGTTCAGACATGGCCATATGCAAATCAGTCTGACCCTGTGCCTCATGGTAACAGTCCAGCCCGAACTGCCAAGCCATGTCTTCCCTGGACCGGAAACAAGCTTCCTAGGACCGGTTTCTGGCATTTCAGCCGTCTTCAGCCAGGCTTGCTTGAATCCAGTGGCAAAGTGAGCAAGGGACTCACGTCTGAGCATACCCTGCCAACTTATGGCGAACAAAGCAAAAACCAAAGGAAATGATGGACGGAGTGTTGAACATTGCAAGCACTCACCCCAGTCAACTGATGTGGGTTTAATCCATCACCGTTCTTTAGACCACTCTGCCACCCCAGTTCTGACATGGCCATATGCAAATCAGTCTGACCCTGTGCCTCATGGGAACAGTCCAGCCCGAACTGCCAAGCCATGTCTTCCCTGGACCGGAAACAAGCCTTCTAGGACCGGTTTCTGGCATTTCAGCCGTCTTCAGCCAGGCTTGCTTGAATCCAGTGGCAAAATGAGCAAGGGACTCACGTCTGAGCATACCCTGCCAACTTATGGCGAACAAAGCAAAAACCAAAGGAAATGATGGACGGAGTGTTGAACATTGCAAGCACTCACCCCCAGTCAACTTATCTGGGTTTAATCCATCACTGTTCTTTAGTCCACTCTGCCACCCCAGTTCAGACATGGCCATATGCAAATCAGTCTGACCCTGTGCCTCATGGGAACAGTCCAGCCCGAACTGCCAAGCCATGTCTTCCCTGGACCGGAAACAAGCTTCCTAGGACCGGTTTCTGGCATTTCAGCCGTCTTCAGCCAGGCTTGCTTGAATCCAGTGGCAAAGTGAGCAAGGGACTCACGTCTGAGCATACCCTGCCAACTTATGGCAAACAAAGCAAAAACCAAAGGATATGATGGACGGAGAGTTGAACATTGCAAGCACTCACCCCCAGTCAACTGATCTGGGTTTGCCACTGGGGTGGCAGAGTGGGCTAAAGAGCGGTGATGGATTAAACCCAGATAAGAGAGAGAGAGAGAAAGAGAGAGAGACTAAGAGAGAGAGAGAGAGAGACTGAGAGAGAGACTGAGACCGAGAGAGAGAGACTGAGACAGAGAGAGAGAGAGAGACTGAGAGAGAGAGAGAGACAGAGAGACTGACAGAGAGTGAGACAGA